>NW_007249905.1:1128978-1171932 GCF_000164805.1 Carlito syrichta | reverse complement strand
CTTCCAAGTAGCTGGAACTACAGGCGTGTGCTACCACGCCTGGCTAATTTTTTTTGATTTATTGTAGAGATGAGGTCGCGCTGCCCAGGCGGGTCTTGAACCCACGGGTTCAGGCAATCCACTCACCTCAGCCTCCCAAAGCTCAGGATTACAGGCTGAGCCACCAAGCCCAGCTCATTCAGATTTTATAGTTTTTAGTGTACAGGCCTTTCACCTTCTTGGCTAAATGTATTCTAAATATTTTATCCTTTTGTAGTCACTATAAGTGAAGCTGTCCTCTTTATTTCTTTTTTTGGAAAGTTAGCTGCTAGTGTATAAAAATGTTACTAATTTTGTGTGTTGAATTTTATCCTACAACACTACCATATATATTAGTTTTAAAAGTTTTTGTGAAATCTTTAGAATTTTCTCTCTATAAAATTATGTCACCACCGAACAGCAACTATTTCATTTTATTCTTTGGTATTTTGATGCATTTTACTTCCTCCTTTTATCTAATTGTAATGCGAAGGACTTTCAACACTATGTTGTATAGAAGTGGTGACAGTAGGCATCCTTGCTTTGTTACTGATCTTAGAGAAAAGGGTTTCAATTTTTCACAGTTGAGTATATGTTATCTGTTAGCTTATGTTATCTAGTCTTTATTGTATTAAGATGTATTTCTTCTATACTTAGTTTGTTGAAAGTTTTTAGTAAAGATGTCAAATAGTGTCAAATGTATTTTCTGCTTGAAATGAGGTGATAAAATGTTTTTTGTCCTTTAGTCTGTTAAGGCAATGTATTACACTTACTGATTTGTGCATGTTGAATCATTCTTGCATTCCAGGGATAAATTGCACTTGTCTACTGCACTATTTTTAAATGTGTTATTTAATTTGGTTTACTAATATTTTATTGGGAATTCTGATTTTGTGATCATCGGAAATATTGCTTATAATTTTCTTTTCTTGTAGTGTTCCTGTGTGACTTTCATATTAACATAGTGCTGGTCTTGTAAAAGAAAGAAGGTAAGAGAGAGAGAGAGGAAAGAAAGGAAAGAAAGAAAAAAAAAGCTTGGAAGTGTTCCCTTTTCTCTGAGAGGTTGTGAAAAATTGGTATTAATTCTTTAAATGTTTGGTAGCATTCAGCCAGGAAACCAAAAAGTCCTATGTCATATCTTTGATGGATCTTTTCTGAAGGGAGATGCTTCAGAACACTATTAGCTTTCCACAGCAGCTAGCAACACTCTAGGTGGCAGTTGATCTTTTAACTTAGATTCACAGTCAAGAAAGACAAGAGTCAGGGACTACAACTGAGTTGAGGTGAGTACATTGTATGAGTCAAAAATAACTTTTTTGTAAGTAAATTTTATTTTTAGCTTGTTTGTTGCAAATTGACAAATTGAATTGTATCCATTTATGGGAAAAAAAGTTGAACTTTTATTTGATGAGAGATATTTTAAAATTACTGATTCAAACTCCTTACTTGTTTTTGATCTGTTAGATTTTCTGTTTCTTCATGATTTCGTCTTTTTTTTTTTTTTTTTGAGTTGGAGTCTCACTCCTTCACCCAGACTGGAGTGCAGAGGCCACTCCCGGCCACCGCAACCTCGACCTGTTGGGGTCCAGTGATCCTTCCGCCTCAGCCTTCCAAGTAGTTGGAACTACAGGCGCGCGCTACCACGCCCGGCTAATTTTTGATTTATTGTAGAGATGAGGTTTCGCCAACTTGCCCAGGCGGGTCTCGAACCGCGGGCTCAGGCAATCCACTCACCTCAGTCTCCCAAAGCGCGAGATTACAGGCTGAGCCACCGAGCCCGGCTATGATTTAGTCTTGATAGGTTGTATGTGTCTAGAAGGTTTTCTATTTCTTCTACATTTTCTAATATGTTGGCATATAGTTTTTCATAGTAGTCACCTGTAATCGTTTGTATTACTGTGGTATCAGTTGTAATGTCTCCTCTTTCCCTTAATTTTATTTGAGTCTTGTCTCTCTTTTTTTCTTAGGCTTGCCATTGGTTTGTCAATTTTGTTTATCTTCTCAAAAAAAACCTCTCATTTTTGCTGATTGAAAATAATTTTAATGTTTCACATAACCAAAAGACTGGAGTTATTTTTTTATGGAACATCACCCAGTATATCCTGACTGATATAAATTTAGATTTTCAATAAATGTTAAATGAATGCACAAATCAAAAGGAACATCTTATTGATTCATTTATGTTTTATTAAAATATTTTTAAAATATAATTTTTAAAAATAAAAATACTTTATGGCTGACTTGTTGCAAAGTGTACACGACTGCAGGCATTGCATGAATTGATGTGCCCTAGAACATGGTTCTAAATCATGGGCCCCAAACAAGAACCATAAGACTACTATGAAATTTAAGTTTATTGGGGTTATGAAGAAAATAACTAAGGTATGGTGATTAAAGAGATTCCATTTCAATTATTAATATTAATGGTAGTGCAAGCTGAACATTGACTGAAGATTTGGCATCAATTTGGACTTAAAAGCTATTGTGCCAATGGTGGAAAATCATAGTTATTTTTATTACTGCCTTACATTTGTATGTGCTTTAATTTTATACACAAAAATCTTTTATCATATATTTTATTTTACCCATTTATTCAATTCTAGAAACAAGTAATATTTTTCTTCTCTTTCAATGAGGAAATTGAGTAAAGGAAAATTAACTAATCTTGCCTAAAGTCATGGCATACATAAGATTCAAGGTATAAAATTAATGCCCTGGTTTTGATAATTTACTATAGCTTGATGGTGCAACAAATAAAGCTAGATATTGTATACCTAGGGTTCCTCTGTACTAGTTTTCCTACTTCTTATTTGTTAATAATTATTTCCAAATGACCATTTACAGAAAAAGGCAGAAGGAAAATGCAAATGAACACATAGTGGTTGAAAGCGAGATCAGAGTTTGCCTGAGGAGTGAGAAAGAGAGGTCAGAAGAGACAGAAAGGAGACATCACAAATTTTGGATATTATACTTTTATTGTTGTTTGAGTTGACAGTTTCACAGATATACATATATATGCCAAAATGTATCGTTATTTCACATTTTTAGTATGTGTGGTGTATTTTCCGTTAGTTTTGCATCAATAAAATTGTTTTAAAATTGTAGTTAGGATCAATGTAGGCAATTGTATGTATAGGGTACTTGGGTAGCATGACCCAAAGGACATTAAACTGGTTTTAGAACACAAAACTCCCTTAAATGTTCTCTCTCCTCCAACAAAAGGAGTTTAGGTGATATTCAAAAGTTATGCAGAAGTAAGTCATGAAGAAGGAAGGGAGGGAAGAAAGTCAAAAGAGCATGCATAGCAAACAAATTAGTGTAAGCATAAGATCAAGGTGGAAATGAGTCATTCTTCTTGTTAATGAGTTAAATAATTTGAAAGAATATTGGGGGACTGGCATATGGCTGTCTCACAGATAGGGTGGATAACAAAGAAATGGAAGAAGTAGAGAGTAGCAGTATTTTGGTAAATTTTGACTTTGTTTCTAAAGTGAATTAAAATCTACCAAGTTGGCCGGGCTCAGTGGCTCAGCCTGTAATCTCAGCACTTTGGGAGGCCAAGGTGAGTGGATTGCCTGAGCCCTCGGGTTCGAGACCCGCCTGGGCGACTTGACGAGCCCTCATCTCTACAATAAATCAAAAATTAGCCGGGCGTGGTAGCGTGCGCCTGTGGTTCCAGCTACTTGGAAGGCTGAGGTGGAAGGATCGCCGGAGTCCAGCAGGTCGAGGCTGCAGTGGCCGGGAGCGGCCACTGCACTCCAGTCTGGGCAACAGAGTGAGACTCCAACTCAAACAATAAAACATAAAATAAAATAAAATCTATGAAGTTATGCTCTTACATTATCGGAAATTTGCAGGATTTTTTTCTTTCAATGAAACAAAATATACCATCACGTTATAGCATCAAATTTATGTGCAGTCTGATATATTTGCAATAGCTCAGATTGCAGGCACGTCCCTAAAGAAATGGGGCAACATTCTTTGAATTTCTCCTTTTTCCTTCTCTCTCTGTTGGCTTCTCACTCACTCTATCTGTGGCTTCTTTTTTAAAATTAATGTGATTGACAAAACCCAGTCTAGCCTGGGCTGCTTCGTTTGGAGTGGGTGGACTCTAGAAGAACTCAAATAAGCCAAACCAACATAAACTCTGGGGGCCATGAGGGAGAACGCAGAGGTATTATTTCAGAAAATATGCAAACGTTTCTGAAAAACCACAAGATTCTCATTCCCAGGCCAGTCATCAGTCCATGCTGTTCTTTGAGAACATGGAACCAACCGTGCTGCCCATTAAAGATGACTGGATAAAAAAAAAAAAAAAAAATGTGGTATACACACACAGTGGAATATTATGCAGCCACAAAGAAGGACAAAACTATGAACTTCACAGCAACCTGGATGGACTTAGAGACTATAATACTGAGTGATGTATCACAGAAACAAGAAACTGAGTATTACATGTTCTCACTCATAAGCAGACTTTGAACAGTCATCATAATACTATAAGAAAAGAAATGGCAGTAGCAGGAAACCACCGGGGGTGGGGGTAGGGAGTATTGGCAGTAGTGGGAATCTGCCTGGGGAGGGGGCACACTTCATCAGCAAGGGTACCTGCATAATGAACATTTGTATGCCTATCCCTGAATTGTACCCCAAATCTTTAAAATAAAAAAAATTAAAAGAGAACAAAGAAAAGAGAACAGACCAGAGGCAATCTCTGACTTTGGGGACCTCCTTATTGCCCTGCACACATGATAATAGCATTGTGAACCATTACACCTCCATTCCTAACCATGTAACTTGAATAGGACTGAACCTCCTTTAACAGCAGGAGCAGCTTTATGTAGTTAAAAACAATAAATATTCAAAGAGTTTGCCCTGCAATTGAATCAGAAATGGGCTTGTCCATAGTTTGGGTCAAAGATACTCATGATGCATGTACAGGAATTTCAGGACACGGCCAATCATAATATAGAGCAGCCCTTCTTCTGCCTACATTTCCCGGCATACAAGACATGGGGGCTGTTGGGAGTTACATGTAGACCAGACTGATGGGATAGTGGTAGAAGACGTGCAGCAGGCAAGCAGAACCTGTTGATCGAGAACTAAACTCGTAATTCATTGGATATTCTAGTGAAGTGAGAATTTCTGAAAATGAACATACCAAGGGACCAAACTTCCTTGTAATTTTCCATTCCTTCTGGTTGTAGGAAAGCAAACAATAAAGTTCAGTGAAGATTTATGACCAAAAATAATAAATAAATAACAAATCTAGTGTAACATGAGTTACTCTGTGTTTTCATCTGTTCCTCTGTATGAAAGAGTCTCTCTGAGATTACAGATTATAAAGAATATGTTTGCATTATATATCTGCCCCATTGGCTAATTACAAACACCTAAACTTGCATGAGGGAGTCAACCATCTAAGGTCAGAGTTGAGATTCCGTGAGAGGAAGAATGTGTATGGCAAGTACAAGATAGCCAGCAGAGGAAAGGAGGCATGGAAGTCACCTTTGGACTCATGAGAACTTCCAAGATCATGTGCAGTAAATACTAAAACTGAGGAAGTTGATGTATATGCATTTATGTACATATGCATGTATGCATGTACATTTATTAATATTATTATTACTCTTAATATTTTTAGAAGTTAACAGTACTCCATACATCTGGTCAGAAAGGAAACCTACTGGCAAAGCAGGAGCTGAGGCTGACTAGAGGTCAGGGAAGATAAAACGAAAGCCATATTGGCCCCAAGGGTAGTGAGGGTTAACCAGGGCTGTTTTCCCCGCAGTTCAAAGACTGGCCAGGAAGAAAGGAGCAGTAAAAGACAATAAGGGATATATGTTAACCATAAAGGAGATAACCCTGAGATATTTCAGAAATACTCTAGATAAGGGGTCCCCAACCCCTGGGGTCACCGACCAGTACCTTATTGTGAACTGCGCATGTGAAGGATCTAGGAACTGGGCCACAGAGAAGGTGAGCAGTGGGCAGGCGAGTGAATCTTAGTTGTATTTACAGCCATGTCCCATCAGTTGCATCCGCCTCCTGTCAGATCAACAGCAGCATTGGATTAGCAAAGGGGCATGAACCCTATTGTGAACTGCGCGTGTGAATAATCTAGGTTGCATATTCCTTATGAGAATCGAATGCCTGATAACCTGAGGTGGAGCTGAAGCACTGGGGAGACGCTGCAAATACAAATGAACGTTAGCAGTGAGGTTTGACTGCCCAGAGACCATAATAAATTGGAGGATGGAATCAGAAGCCCAGTCAGCAACAGTCAACTTCAAAGATGAAGTCAGGATCAATTGTCTACTGACTCATATCGAAACCCCGTCAGTGACTGGAAAGTGATTTGAGGTGCTTCAATTGTACAGCTGCTTTGGGTGGAAGGCTTTAAGTCAGAGTCTGACGCTTCTTTTGGTCTATGCATGGCCTGTCTATTATTTTATTTGCCACTTCCATCCACACGTTTTTTTATGATGAGTTGCATAAATATTTAATTATATATAACAATGTGGTAATAATAGAAATAAATATTATGTTCTTGAATCTTCCCAAAACCATCATCTCCCCTTACCCCGGTCCTTAAAAACATTGTCTTCCATAAAGCCAGTCCCTGATATATTGTATGGGGATAACAAAGGAAGAGGTGATCAACCTGTGTGTTGCTACTTAGATCGTTTCTTCAGAAAAGTGGATTTAAGAAGTTGATATGTTAACTGAGACTTGTACGAAAATAAATAAATAAACAAAATATACAGCCAGGTAAAAAATACGCAAGACAGTATTTCAAGCAAAGAGGATAACAATTTTAAAGTACATAGGTGAGAAATTAGCATGACTTGTTGAATTCACAAAGAAGGCCAAGATGATAGGATGTAATGAACTTGGGTGGGGGTAATATGAGATGAATTTGGAGGCATAGGCAATACTAGATAATGGAGGGTCTTAAACCATGGCAAAGACTTTAGATTTTATTATAAATTCATTTGAAAACTGTTGTAGGGCTTTAAGTAGGGAGTGACATTGTGGGTGTACATCTGTACCCACCCGTACGCAAGCATACCTACATGTATATATAGGTGTACAAGTTTATAAATCTGCATATATTATATATAGGTATATAAAATATTATACATAAGTATGCATAAATGTTCTTGTTATTGCTTTATGCTTTTTCTCAGGAAACAGCTGGGGTAGAGAAGTAAATTAGTTCAGTTCATAGGGGTCTATTGAGGTTAAGTGGGACTTAAATGCTGGAAGTGGGTAGGATGTAATGAGATTTTGGATATGTCTTGAAAGCAGAACCAACAGGTTGTGCCTATTGATTTGCTGGTCCTTCTATTGATTTGATGTGTGAGAAATCAGGGATGATCTCCAGTTTTTGGATTGGAAGCCTGACAGAAATGTTGCCATTAGCTAAAATGGAAAAGACTGCGGACTAAGGGTTATGGAGTGAACATGCCCAGTTTGGGATACTCTCGGGAGGTTGGGTGGCAACTCTACATGTTAATCAGAAGGTTAGGAGGTATGATAGCTCAAGAGATGGTACTCCACCTATAGAGAAATCATTAGAAGTTTAATGAAATGGTCAAAAGTGAAACTTTGCAATCTTCCAAGGGTCAATCAGAGGAAGAAGGACCAGCAAATAACCTAAGAATGAACAGCCATGGAGAAATGATGAAAACAGAAAACACAAGTTCTTTAATGGCCAAGCATAATGGCTCACACATGTAATCTCAGCACTTTGGAAGGCCATGACAGGAGGATTGTTTGAGCCCAGGAATTCAAGTCCTTAGTGAGTTATGATCACACCACTGCACTGCACCTCTTCTCTAGAAAAGAAAAAATTCTTTAACAAAAAAGATATTGACAAAAGTAATAATTAACCTTGCAAGAAATTGCGTGCTATGAGAACCAGTAAACTGTTAGAGTCGTGCAAGATATGCCAACACTACATGAAAGCTTATATCTAATTAAAAGTATTTGGAAAGGATTAATTTTTTTGACATTTTCCAATAAATTATATTACCATCAGCAGCCTCAATGACTATGAAGAATTCTCTGAGAGCATATATTAAAAAGACTTAATTTACAGGCAAATATTTTATGTCAAAAGTAAACATAAAAAATACTGAGCATAAAATTTTCATTGTATCATTTAAAATTATAATAATATAAGCAAATACCACCAAAGTCAAAGATTTAGGGTGACCATTGAGTATTCTGTGACAAATTAATAGCTTCATGAAAAAATTTCAGTTAATTAAAAACAGTCACACTTCTTAATCAAGTCAAAAAGAACCATGGAGTGTTCTCCTCGCTGTGCACAGTCAAGCCCCCTCTGGCTCACACAATCCCTGTTCTCTGCGACCGAGGGCTGTGTAGAGTCAAGTCCAATTTTCTTCATAGACATGGTGATGTCAAACAAATAGTCATAACACACACATGGTCTTGGCCTTCTCCCCACACACATCCACCCCATGTCATCTGACCAGCACCCTGCAGGAGTCTGGGTACTGTTTCATGGCACGGGCCATGTAGGTCTTGAGGTCTCTCTTATTTTATTTTATTTTATTTTTATTTTTATTTTTTAAATATATTTTAAAGACGTGGGGTACAATTCAGGATTAGGTATACAAGTGGTCATCATACAATTAAAGACGTGGGGTACAATTCAGGATTAGGTATACAAGTAGTCATCATACAATTAAAGTTTGGGCACCCCTTTGGTCCCCACTTTGCCTGATTTGAGATCAGGTACCATTATTGATGTTACCCCCTCCTGCCCAACCAACCCCAGCAGTATCCATAGAAAGGATTTATTAAAACTTCCATTCCTGGAGATTACAACTTGGAAGCTCACCTAGTACAATCTCATTAGAAAACTGTTCAGAAATTTTGTGAACTGCTTTAAATACCAAAGTAGTATTTAACACTGTATATGGCTTCTACGAAGTGACTGTGTAAAAAAAAAAAAAAAAGCAAAAACTGGAAGAAACAAATTTTCTACATATCATCATAACATTATTTTTAAGAGTCAAAAATTATTAACAATTTCAGTGTCAATCTCATTATGGGAATGGGTAAAGAAGCTGGCATACTTATAGGAATATTAAACATGTCATTGAGGAAATGATGATAATATGGAAACATGCAAATATTTATAGTTATATTTTAAAATTACAATTATGTAATTAATAACATTCAAAAATATTTTATCAAGTAATGAAATATTTTCTAGTGTATCCATGTCCTGTAATTTATTTAACTATTCTCCATTTATTGGTCAAGTAGAGGAAAGTACACACACCAGGTTTCTGTGCATATAGTTTCTATTAACTGTAGAGTTATATAAAATAAAAAAAATGTGTTCTATATTTTTCCATTACTAAAACTTCCCACATTATTATTCACAGAAAAAAGAAAATGCATATTTATTACTAGGAATATAAAAGGTTTGCAACATGATTTTTTAACATAAGAATAATTCTTATTTATGCAGAAAGTCCTTGTTTTAGTTTGTCACTGCAAAATATCATAGACTGGGTGGCTTATACAAGAGAAAATTATTTTCTAAGTGTTCAAGAAATGAGAAATCTGAGATCATTGTGCCAGTGTGGTTGATTTCTGGTAAGGGTTATCTTCCTGGCTTGCAGACAGTGACCATCTTGCTGTTTTACATGACCTCTTCTCTATCAAGATGCTGAGATGAAACTAGAAAAAGGAAGCTCTCTGGTTTCTTTTTGAAAAGATACTAATCCCATCATAAATGCCCACCTACATGATGTCATCTAAGTCAAATTATCTCCAAAAGATCAATCTCCAAATACCATTATAATGGAGGGTTAAGGTTTCAATTTATGAATTTTAAGTAAATACAATTCATTTCATAGCAATTCTAAAATCTCAAGTTGTATCTTCATGCAATTGATTGTCTTATATACCAAGTTTTTATCATATGTTAGCAGAATGTGTGATATTGAGCAAATACAGGAAAGTAGAAGTAATGATTTTACAAAACCATTTAAAATATTATCTATTTGTTATTCTCCAAATAAGCATTCAAAAAGTGATATTTATAGTGTGTAAATTTTGGCAAATAAATAGTCATATACCAGGTATGACATACTTATATAATAACTATAATTATATGCAATTATGTAATTTTGACATTAATGCAAATATATGCTTTTAGTTCATGATTATGTAATATCAGGAATTACAGTATTTTAATTCATCAGCATAAAGTGTAATTTAAAAGCATACTTTATCACCATAAAGGTCAAAGCCAGAATGTGAAAATTGATGTATTTTCTTAATCTGAGAGTACTAGAAACACAAGTTTTTCTTAATTAAATTAAAATATTTTAGCTATTAGATTGTTAATAAGTTTGTTACATTTAAAACATTGCTTATGTTATTTGTAAATGTTACTTAGAAAGGAGACTTTAAGATGAGAATAAAATAACAATGTGATTAACATTTCAGAAATTCAGGTTATATTTTCTTATCTTTTCCTTGCCAATTTCTAAATCCACTATGGGCTTTAAGTATTAGTATGATTCAAGATGTAAATGAACAAATCTGAATACTGAGGATACACCTAACAGCTTCAAATGCCCGAAAAATTTTATAAACATGAGATTAAAATTACTGATGGAAAAATTTCTAAACCCTACTGGTTTTATAGATGCATCTGAACACATTTTTAAAAATTTTATTCTTCTCATAGTCTGTACTTCATTACCCATAAATGTTTAATTCATTTTTAAAAATAGGACTTAGAATCAGAGCAGGGGGCAGACAGTAAATAATAAAGGAAAATTCTATTTGCATATTTTCTGCCTTAACGCAACTTGAATATACTTATTGAACCATATTTTGGGATCTCAAAAGTTTCTGTTCCATAAAGAATGTTGTATACTTCTTTTGTGTGTGTGTGTGACAAAGCAGGATTTATTGAAGACAGAAAACCTCCCACAATGGGAGGGACCCAAAGGGGTTGCCCCTAGAATGTTGTAGACTTCTAATGTTCCATAAATTATCTTAATTTGGGACACCATTGGTTCCAGGTAAACTTCAGATTTTGAGACTGCATAGCCTTAATATAGGGATGCTTTCCCCTGAGAACAGCTGTTCTAGGTTCTGTCAGAAACTGAAATCCACATAGGTAATCAGTTGGGCTTTCAGAGATTGTAATACTTATGCTGTTTTTGTCCACTGGTGATCCACAACCTTCTACTAAAACAGAAGTATTCACTGAAAGTCCCTTGAAGCCGGCTCGGTGGCTCAGCCTGTAATCCATGCCTTTGAGAGGCTGAGGTGAGTGGGTTGTCTGAGGTGAGTGGGTTGTCGCCGCCCAGGCAGGCGAGACCTCATCTCTACAATAAATCAAAAAATTAATCGGGCGTGGTAGCGCGTGCCTATAATTCTGGCTACTCGGAAGGCTGAGGTGGAAGAATCGCCGGAGTCCAGCAGATCGAGGCTGCGGTGACTGGGAGCAGCCACTGCACTCCAGTCTGGGCGACAAAGTGAGACTCCAACTCAAAAAAAAAAAAAAGAGAAAGTCCCTTGAAAACAGCTTCATGTATGAGGATTTTATGTTGTCTCGGGATGGGTGACCCCAGGAAGATTCCATGGAGTGAACACAAAACAGAAGGCTATCCCTTAAGCTCATCAGAGTTCTAATTCAAAATACACAGAAACACAAAGGGACAACTTTGAACTCGGAAAATAAAATGCAATAAATAAAATAAAAATAAAATAAAAGCAAATAAAATAAATAAATAAAAATAAAAATAAATAAAAACAAATGCAAAGTCAATAAAACAAAATTTTTGCTGAGAAGAAAATTGTCAACTTTCTATAAATATATTTTCAGAGTGGCAGAAAATCACAGAAATGCTTGCATACAGATATCCTGGCATTTAGGAGTGCTAAGAATGTCACAGGACAGGAGTAAGATAAGTGGTCCACCAACTATTAAGATTTTTTAAGAGGAGATTCCACTAGTCATATTTATAAGTATTTTGCCATGGAAAAGTCTGAAAGCATTGCATATTACTGATATGATGAGACTATCTGACCTTTTATTTTTGTCTCACCATTTTTCCTGTTGAAGTGGAAAGTAGCTAGCAGTCTTTGACATTCAAAATTCAGTTTGTTCATGTGATATGATTTTATGAGGATTTTATCTCTCTGAACCTTGGTTTCTTCAGCTGGAAGAGAAAATAGCACCATCTAGTTTTAATTGTTACAAATATTAATATAGTAACATTTTACTACTGTTACATTCAGGTGTTTATTTCTAAATTGAAAATTGGTGAAAGTCTTAAATTAAGCCTTTAAAACTGAATATATATTGATTTTCAATACATAGTGGACTCTCCCCTAAAAAAAGTTGTAGTGTAATGCACTTTCCTCTATCAAGGAATTATCTTTGAACATTCTCCAATGTCTCTAAATACTTTAAATGACTTATAAAAACCGAGGGTTGCCTATTAAAATATGGTTTTTTAATATGATCACATTTATTATCGTATAATAATTGTGCTGTATTATGTCATTTATGGATTAACATTGAATGTTTTAGTTTGAATCTTTGCCATTAGGAAATAAATATCCCATAGTTTGTGGTGTGTAAAGAAGCCAGAACTAGCTGGTATCCTGATGTTTACATTGTATTTGTATGCTCCTAGCTGCAGTTTAATACTACGGTTGAGAACAAATATACTAAACATCAATAAATTAAGGGATGTGAACAGACTGAACGGAGTAAAACTTGCTTTGGTTTTTCTCTATTTTTGTATCCTGGACCTTAAACTCAATCCTAGTTAAGGTTTCCAAGCCCATGAGGGTTTAAGAATGAACTCAAGAAAATAAATGTGCATCAAAGAGCTTGGAGTACAGGGAGAGGGGAATTGTTCAGTGTAACAGGATCCCCCTCCATCTGTGTGCACAGATACCAGAAGGCACTATGTAAGACCAGAAGAAATAGCTTCTCAGCTCCAGATATAGGGAGTGATTGTGCAGCAGGGCTTTTCCAACTGCTGAAAAGTCTGGTGCATCCAGACTGGTGCCTCTGCAGAACAGCCCATTATTTCAGTGCTCTGTGGAAACCAGAGACATGTGATCTCCTTTCTCCATCAAAACATCATTTTCTAGCAACAGTATTTCCATGCTTTCCATTCTAGTACAAACAACCACTAAACACATACCAGATGCACCAAATATCAAACTCTGTCTCTCATGAATTGGTAAGTTATAGTTTGCTCACCAAACTTTGCACATATGAAAAATAACAATCAAGAAAAAGTTGAATTAGGAGCATTTACAGTCTCATTTGTCCTTTATAAAATGTCGAACAAGTATGCAGTCTTATAGGAGTAGATAAAACTAAGCATTAGGAAATGGCAAAAATATATATATTTCAAAAATGCTGCTTTGATATAACAACCACAACCTACTATTGCCATGAGATATTGGGATTTGTTGAATCATCTATTGAGAAACATACTTTACTAAAAATTCTTATATGAATTTTTAAAAGTCTGTTTAAATATAAACTTTTTTGTTATTTAGGAATCAATGACTGTTCACAGAATACAATGGCAGCTATTTATATTATGATAGCCACATTTGATTAATGTCCTTTCACAATTATGTAGATACTTTTCTATTTTTACCACCAGATTACACTATATTGAAAGAAGAATAGGGAAACTATAAGCGATGTTCTTGAGACATGTCTGCATTGAAAAATCATATATAGTATGCCTGTAATAGATTGTATATAACTTATAATGCTATTTGTAATGTGTAATATGTTATGGTCCAGATTCCAGGGGTAGATAGACTGAATTTTAGGCCTACATCTAATATTCAGGAGTTCAAATTCAAACTCATAAAACTAACATTGTGTTGTGAATATATCTAGTTATACAAAACCTTTAAATGACTTAATTCATAACACATAAAATTTCATCAATCTCTCATTGATAATGTAAAGGAGAGTAAAAACTGGTGACAGATTTCATAATCACTATATATCGGTCATCGTTTCTTGCCAACCACAGACTCTGCCAGAACATCTTCAGCAGGATGAAGCATGCTTAGGAAGGGTAGGTATCCTGCTCACTCTCAGAACACAAGGAAAAGCGCTCTGGTGTCCCATATAATTCTGTCAAGATGGGGATAGGGCAGCCTGGTCTATGAAACCTGCTGCAAAGGAGAACACAAAGGGTCTCTGGCTCTCTCCCTGGGAGCTGTGGATCCCAACGTCGGCAGCCTGCTCTTCACATGGGGCTGGGCTGTTGCCACCGCTGGGACATCCCAGTGGTCTGGACAGCCACTGCAGCCACAGACACAGCAGCCGCTGGTGCCGCCATGGCCTCCATGGTAGCCATATAGCACATCGTGCCACCTGTGCCTGAGGCAATCCATGACTTCAGTCCTTGAAGCCCCTGCAGGCAAGATCTGCTGGGATCGCTACCACCTCTGCTGCCACCATGGCATCCTGCCAGTCGTGGGTCTACTCCCATGTGCCCTGAGGCAGGCTTCCATCTCTGGCCACTGCCGGACTCCTGTCCGGCTCCACCCACTCTGGGGTGAGCAGCTGAGATAGCACCACCTGCTGGTGATTCAAGGTAACAACACCAAAACGGGAGAAATAAGCTTGAAAAACAGGCACAGGCCAGATTTCAGTGGTGAACTGAGTGGTGATCTGAACTGTCCTTCATAGCAGGCCAGGGGCAACTGACCCCAACTGTGAATTAATTTACCAGCTTGAGAAGACAGCTAGAAATCAGAGCTGAAAGGACATTGGACTTAAATGAAAAGTCTCGGATAGTGCTCAATTGGTTCTGTTAGTTTAATGAGTTAATTCTATTACTACTGTTTTGTTCCTTTTTTTCTCTTCCTTTTCTTCTTTTTTCTCCTCTCTGTAAACCATATCTTTGCATAGAGGAACAGCATACCAATAAGGTGGTTGGTTAGCTTGTATGTTAGCATAATTATATGTTTCAATTTTTTTTGTATGGTAGTTGGCTAGTCTGTAGCTGTGGTCTATTGTTTTTATCTGTTTCAGTTTTGGTCTCTCTCTCCATTTGTTGGTACACTCATCTGCTTCCACCCTTACTCCTTTCTCTCTCCATCCCCCTATTCCCCCCCACTGTCTGCTCCATGCTCTTCCCTCTGCTAACCTCATTTTATTTCAGGGAGTAAACCTACAGCCCCACTGCATGGACAGATTCCAAGGCAGTGGAAAGTGGGTTTCAGATTACCCATACAACTGTCAGTGAATACCAGGACCTGCAGATAGATTTTGAATCACTACTCCCCCCTTAAGTAAATCTCAAAACTGCAAAAAGGACCACTCCCAACCTACAGTGCAACTCAAGAATTGAACAAAGTAAGAGGGCATGCATAAAGAAGAATAGGAGATTGAACAAACAGAAGTAAAAGCAATCCCTCAACCCCTGAATAACAGAATTAAAGAAGACAGTGATGTGAAGGGAAGGAAAAAGTAGGGAGGGGAAAAAAACACACAAATGAAGAAAAGCCAAAAGAAGAATATAGGTCTCACACAGACTCCTGGGAGATCAGACACTGAGAAAACAGACCCCGGAACCCAAACAATGAGGAGCCCCCAGAATGACTGGTCACACGCAACAAACCCAGACATCAAGGCATTAATAGAGAGAATTTTAAAAATTGAGGAGAGACAAGAGGAAAATAGGAAGGAGCTGATGACAGCAATAACAGCAGTAAAGAATACTGTGATGGAAATAAATAGCAAACTAATAAACATGGAAAGCAGAATTAGCCAAGCAGAAGAAAGAATCTCAGAGCTCAAAGACCAAAACACAGAACTAACCCAAAATGTCAAAAGCATAGAAAAGAAGCTCAAAAAGACAGAACAAAACCTTCAAGAGATGAATGATCACTTCAAGAGACCTAACCTAAGAGTAATTGGCCTTCCTGCGACAGAGAGAGAAGCAGATGCCACACTGGAACAAACATTTCATGAAATCATTCCAGAAAACTTCCCTGATCTCATCAATGATGAAAAAATTCAAACACAAGAGATTCAGAGAAACCCTGCAAGACAATAAATGAGAAG
This sequence comes from Carlito syrichta, assembly GCF_000164805.1. Lineage (NCBI taxonomy): Eukaryota > Metazoa > Chordata > Mammalia > Primates > Tarsiidae > Carlito > Carlito syrichta. The sequence continues at coordinate 1,155,785 of NW_007249905.1, read as the reverse complement.
ACCAACTTCCAGACACATAATAATTTGCCTAAACAAAGTAGGTATGAAAGAAAAAATCCTAAAAGCTGCAAGAGAAAAAGGTCAGACTATCTACCAGGGAAGACCAATTAGAATAGCAGCAGATTTATCTACAGAAACACTCCAGGCTAAGAGAGCTTGGAGCCCTATCTTCAAAGTTCTAAAAAATAAACAATTTCAACAGAGAATAACCTACCCAGCCAAGCTAAGCTTCATCAGTGAGGGAGAATTGAAATCTTTCCCAGATATCCAATCCCTAAGAACCTATGCTGCCACAAGACCACCTCTACAAGAAACACTTAAGAAAGATTTGAACACAGAAGAAAAGGAAAAAAGAACAACAATGTTCTTCACAAGAGTACAGGCAAAAGATTAAAAACACACATGATCCAACACTAAAACCAAAAGAAAGACAACACACAAACAGGAAGAACAACAACTCTGTAAGAACATTATGATAGGGATTGACTCTCACATTTCAATAATTAGTTTGAATGTGAATGGACTAAATGCACCACCGAAAGACATAGAATGACAAAATGGATAAAATATCACCAGGCAACAATCTATTGCCTTCAAGAGACTCACTTCACTAGTAGGACACTCACAGACTCAAAGTAAGAGGATGGGAAACAAATTTTCAAGCGAATGGAACACAAAAGAAAGAAGGAGTCTTGATCTTAATCTCAGACAAAATATCCTTTAAGCTATCAAAAATTTAAAAAAATTCAGAAGGCCACTACATAATGATAAAAGGTTCAATCTATCAACAAGAAATATCCATCCTAAACATATATGCACCGAACATAGGAGCACCAACTTTCATAAAGAAGCTCCTAGGTAAACTAAAAAAAGATATTGACTCCAATACCATAATAGCTGGGGACTTAATACCCCACTCACAACCCTAGACAGATCATCAGGACAAAAAATCAGCAACGAGATCCAAAACCTCAATGTGACTCTTGATAAAATGTACTTAATTGATACCTATAGAAACCTCCATCCAAAGACCAGAGAATATATATTCTACTCATCACCGCATGGAACGTACTGTAAGATCGACCACATACTTTGCCATAAATCAAGCATAAGCAAATTTAAAAGGACTGAAATTTTACCATGCATCTTCTTGGACCACAGTGGAATAAAAATAATCATTAACACCAACAAGGTCCCCCCAAAACCCACAAAGACATGGACACTAAACACCATGATGCTAAACAACTCCTGGGTCAATGATGAAATCAAAACAGAAATTAAAAGATACCTGGAAAAAAATGAAAATGCAGAAACATCTTACCAAAATCTCTGGGACACCATGAAAACTGTAGTAAGAGGGGAATTTATAACCCTACAAACGCACATGAAGAAAATGGAAGGATCACAAATTAACAGCCTAACAAACTACCTAAGGAAGCTGGAAAAGCAAGACCACAAAAACCCAAATTTCAGCAGAAGAATCCAGATCACCAAAATAAAAGCCCAAATCCAGGGCATAGAAGACAAAAAGATAATACAAAAAAATCAATGAAACAAAAAGCTGATTCTTCAAAAGGATAAACAAGATTGATGGTCCCCTAGCTAGACTGACCAAAAGAAAGAGAGAAAAAGCCCAAATAAACACAATCAGAAACACAAAAGATGAAGTCACACCTGATCCTGAAGAAATGCAAAAGATCATTAGAGACTACTATGTACACTTGTATGGAAACAAACTTGAAAACCTTTTGGTTATGGAGGACTTTCTGTCATCACACAACCTGCCTAGGTTGAAACAAGAAGAAATTGATATCCTAAATAGACCAATAACAATCAGGGATATTGACTACAAAATAAGAAAACTACCTACAAAAAAAAAAGCCCTAGACCAGATGGCTTTCCAGCAGAATTCTACAAGACATTTAAGGAGGAGCTTATACCAATCCTACTGAAGGTATTCCAGGATATTGAGAAAGATGGAACTCTCCCCTAATCATTTTATGAAGCTAGCATCACATTGATACCCAAGGCAGGTAAAGACCCAACAAAGAAAGAGAACTATAGGCCAATATCTTTGATGAACATAGATGCTAAAATTCTCACAAGATATTAGCGAACTGGATTCAACAACACATCTCAAAAATCATCCATCATGACCAAGTAGGCTTCATCCCTGGGATGCAAGGCTGGTTCAACATTCATAAAACCATAAATGTAATTAAATACATCAACAGATGTCAAAAAAAACCCCACATGATTATATCATTAGATGCAGAAAAACCTTTTGATAAAATCCAGCACCCCTTCTGGATAAAGACATCTAGCCATATGGGGAACATACCTCAAAATAGTAAAAGCCATCTGTGAGAAACTCACAGCCAGCATACTCCTAAATGGACAAAAACTAGAATCATTCTCCCTGAAAACTGGAACAAGACAAGAATGCTCACTCTCACCCCTCCTGTTGAATATAGTATTGGAAGTCCTGGCTAGAGCAATCAGAGAAGAGAAGGCAATCAGGGGTATTAAAATAGGAAAAGAGGAAGTCAAGCTATCTTTCTTTGCAGATGACATGATTGTGTACCTTGAAAACCCAAGAGAATCTGTCAAAAACCTCCTTATACTGATAAAGGACTTTGGCAAAGTCTCAGGATATAAAATAAATGTGCAAAAGACAATCACATTTCTTTACACCAATAATAAACAAACAGAAATGCAAATAAAAAGCACAATTCCATTCACAATAGCCACAAAAAAAATGAAATACTTTGGCATCTTCCTAACCAGAAACGTGAAAGACCTTTACAATGAAAACTACAAAACACTGCTCAAAGAAATCAAAGATGACACAAACAAGTGGAAAAATATCCCATGCTCATGAATTGGAAGAATCAACATTGTGAAGATGTCCATCTTACCTAAGGCAATCTACAGATTTAATGTAATACCCATCAAATTACCAGCAACATTCTTCTCAGAACTAGAAAAAACAGCACAGGAATTCATATTGGAAACACAAACGACCAAGAATAGCCAGAACAATCCTCAACAAAAAAAAACAAAGCAGGTGGTATCACGTTACCGGACTTTAAACTTTACTATAAAGCTACAATCATCAAAACAGCTTGGTGTTGGTACAGGAACACGCGTATAGACCAATGGAATAGAATTGAGATTCCAAAAGTAGAACCTCAATTTCTCAACCAACTCATCTTTGACAAAGCCTCCACCACCTACCACTAGGAAGAGGAGAACCTATTCAGTAAATGGTGCTGGGAAAACTGGCTGATCACATGCAGAAGATTGAAACAGGACCCCTATCTATCCCCATACACAAAAATTACCTCTAAATGGATCAGAGGCCTAAATGTAAAACCTCAAATCATAAGAACCTTAGAAAATGAAGGACATACCCTCATGAAAATTGAAACTGGCATCCAATTCCTGATCAAAACCCGAAACCCACAGGCCATAAGAGATAAGATAGACAAGTGGGACCTCACTAAACTGACAAGCTTCTGCAAAGCCAAAGAAACCATCAAGAGAGCAGGGAGATAGCCTACAGACTGGGAAAAAGTATTTGCCAACTTCAGTTCTGGCAAAGGCTTAAAATCTTGTATCTACAAGGAAGTCAAACGTGCTGAAAAGAAAAAAGCAAACCACCCCATTATAAAATGGGCAAAAGATATGTACAGACACTTCTCAAAGGAAGACATCTGAGCAGCCAACAGACACATGAAAAAATGTTCAACCTCACTAACCATCAGGGAGATACAATTCAAAACCACACTGAGATACTACCTAACTCCAGTCAGAATGGCAATTATCAATAACAAAAAATAATAGTTGCTGGAGAGGTTGTGGTGAAAAGGGAACACTTCTACACTGTTGATGGAGTGCAAACTAGTGCAACCTCTGGGAAAACAGTATGGCGATTCCTAAAAGCTCTAAATATTGACCTCCCTTATGACCCCACAATCCCCCTACTGGTAATATACCCTGAAGAACTCAAATCTCTCTATAGAAAAGATACGTGCACATGTATGTTTATCACAGCATTGTTCACAATAGCAAGAACCTGGAAGCAACCATGCTGTCCATCAAAAGAGGACTGGATTAAAAAAATGTGGTACATATACACGATGGAATACTATTCAGCCATAAAAAAGAACAAAATCATGAATTTCACAGCAACCTGGATGGAACTAGAGTCTATAATACTGAGTGATCTCTCACACAACCAAAAATCTAAGTATCACATGTTCTCACTCATATAGTGGACCTTGATCATCCAATGTAAAACTATAAGAAAATGACTGACAGTGGTGGGAAACTATGGGAAGGGAGGGGAAGGGAGAAGGGATTAATGGCAGCAAATATCTGTCTGGGACGGGGAGACACCTCTTATCAACAAGGGTGCCAAACAAAGCATATTTGTATACCTAACCCTTAACTGTACCCCACAATATCATAATAAAGAATATTGATTAAAAAAAAAAAAAAGAGCTCTGGTGTCCAGCACAGCTTCACTAGCTCCTATATGTTAGCATCTACAATATTTTAATAAAACAGGCATGAGATTGATTGTGTGCTACTGTAACTCATTTCTTAGATGGGAAGCTTCAGAGATCAAACAAGGATCAGAGACAATATCTGCAGAGAATAGTGACCTCAAAACAAGTTCTACCGATAAGGAAATCTCCAGTACAGTTTGTAATACCCTCCTGGTATTTGCTGAAAATCAGGAGGTACCAAGTATATGCAAATCTGTTGATTGAAAAGAAAACTTCACACCACTGCTTATGTCATGGGATTCGCTCCAGCTGGTAAGAACTGTTTTCTTGCCCTCTCCAGCTTCTAAAGAGCTACCTGCTTTCCTTTGCTGGTTCATGGCCCCTTCCACAATCTTCAAAGTCAGCAACATCAGACCAACTTCTCATACAACAATCTGCCTGGTTCTCCATTCATGTCTTTCTTCAACATTTGAGAATCCTATTGATACATTGGATTCATTGAGTTATTCCAGAATTATTTCCTTATGTTAGGGTAAGATGATTAGTAAATTAATTCCATCTGCAACCCTAATGCCATTTTACCATGTAACTAATATATGGCCAGTTTCTATGATTGGAAGGTGGACATCTATGGGTGTGTGTTGACAGGGGGGCATTATTCTCCTTATACCAACTGGTTATATTTGTTCAAGAATATTTAGACTATGAAGTATTAAAGAACCCAACGGTGTTTTCCCGGGCACCTTACCGATGGTACACAGCCCATAACTCTATGGGAAATTGGTGGCAGCTAGGACCATGAGGACTCTGGCCTGATCCTTTGTAACTCCTAATAGCAACTTTATTACCCCTTAATAAACTTGAGCTCAGGCAGTTAGTTTAGAGATCAAACATTGCTCTGACTGCTTGACAAATAGAGTGTTCAACCCATTCCAGCCAAATGCTCACCGCTATATAGTGAGCCAAAGCAAGATACCAGTCAGATAATTAAGTTATGGTTTATAATTTTATTTTATATAAATGGTTTTCAGACTACAAATAGTCTATGAAACATGGGATTCTATAAGAAATCATTATTGATGGCCTGGCTGACTGATATTTGTGGCTGTAAATGATAGAGGGTCAACTTAATTGAGAAAGACCAATTTGCTTTATCCAACAGAGGACCAAATATGCAGACATTAATGACCAACTTCCTTGACAAAACACTCCCTGAAAATTCATTAACGTATTATGTAGGTAACAGAATAATCCACACAATCACTTCTGAATTCATTTTTTAAATTTGAGTGTGCCCACTCACACATTTTCCTTTCCCAGTACTTCTTGAAATATATGAAAAACAAGACACAACCTGGTTATGTTAAAAAAAGTTTAGTGACTCTTCATGTTTAGTGACATCTTCATGTTTCTAAGAGCACTAGAAACCTCTCCACTCAAACTTATGGAAGATCTGTGGGACTATTTTACTTGTGGTTTATGTTTTGGCTTCACCCACACTCACTGTAACTCCACTGAACTCATTCAATGTGTTTCCTCTTCACAACCTACACACAAGCATCTTCTGTTCTACATGTTTCTCACTTCATTGCACCACAACATGAAGCTGGGCAGAAAATATTCACCAAGAACTGTTGATAATAATGACCAGTAGTTACAATTGTTTACCTTGCAACATGTTGAAGTAATCTCATTCCTGGGTGCTGTGGCCCATGGAAAGTTTTGTTTTTTGCTTCACCTACAGAGCAAATTCTGTTGGTGGGTTCATCTGGCTATTTTACTTCCTGTTTTTCTTTTTTTTTTTTAAATGAAATAAGAATCATTTCATTTTTTTTCAGCTACTCTCCAAAGCCTCTCCCAAAGAATCTTCCAATCTCAATGAAACTGATACACTTAAATCCTATACACAAGGACAGTGCATTTTTTTTTTTCTTTAGCTATCTATTATGACACACTTAACTAAACATGGTAAGCTTATATAATAAATTAATAATGGCAATTTTAGTTTTTGGACAGCCTAATTGCTCATAATTAAAAACATTAGTTTGACCCCAATTTACCAATGGATACTATCTTTTTGCTGTATGTTAAATCACTAAAAGAAAAGTTAAAATAATGTATGCATAAATTGTTGATTTTATAATTGGGAATACAGAAAATCTATTTATAAGAGTTAGTCGTGCTTAAATGAAGGAAAAATGAGGTTCAAACCATTATTAATGAATCTATGTGGATAGAGGCAAGTTAAGAGTATATTGATATATTCATATGACTATATTAAATTTTTTAATGTTACTTTTTGCTGTATCTGTGATGGTGAAGAGCTCTAAAGCCAATATTAATTTTAGTCAGAAAAGAAGCAAATTGATGATGTAATATCAGATACTTCAATAAAAATGAACGAGTTGAGATAATAATTCTCAGCTGTTTTCTTCAATGCCAAGTTTATAAAGTTCTTTTAGATCAGCTTTACAATTGGTCTGAAAATTAGTTTTAAATTTTCAAGCACAAAGAAAGTCAACATGAGAAGCAGATGGGCCTATACTTCTTTAGAGAAGAACTGTCTGTTTCTCCTTATGATCAAAGACAGGAAAATGGGATAAAACACCCGAGATTTCACACACATTGCTACACATTGCCATGTATTCATTTGATAGCCAAATGTATTCATATTAGAACACTCATTCTTATTCAATATGTTCATACCATCATGTTCAATCTTTTATATTTGATTGAAGTTGAATATTTTACACTTAATTATTAAGGACAGATATTAATTTAAATTTTGGTTATTTTCTAGAGTCTATTATATTTTTATAGTATTTGGAGAGAGTAGAAATGTTGATTTAATCTGACATTATTTCACTTGTGACACATAAATACTGCTATAGCCTATATTGTAATAAATCTGTTACTAAAAGCACTCATCATGTATTGAATGGTTAGTTTTACTTTATTATGTGAATTACAAAAATTATGAAACACTTTATTTTTACCAGTAATCAGTCATCTCCAAATTTCTAAGCTTGTCATCAAGAGCGATGAAAATCTTTTGATAATGGCATCCAACTGTAAGAATTTGATGCTAAGAGAAAAAACAATTTAAAATAAAAGAAAAAAGAGAGAACTAATAATAAAATTTTAAGATTTATGAATCCTCTGTTCTTCAAATACTGCAGTATTGGACTAAATATAGAATTTAGCACGAATGTGCTAAAAACAGAACTTATTAATAAAGACTTGCTTCTCCATTCTTAATCACAATCACACGTGCTACAGAAATACATCAAGTCATCATCTTCTGGTTCCTAGTCCATCATTGGAAAATTATTTCTCAGATCACATTTTTGCCTTATCTTCTTTGTTCAAGCTGATGGTTGACGCAATTTTCTCTGTCTCATCCTGGTATACCACTCACTGACAAATTACATATGTCCCTGAGACATTTATAAAACACATTAATGCAAAAATAATACTTTTCTTATTGAGTTATATTACAATCAAATGTCCTAATAAGGGAAATAATTTCATTTTAAGTTAAAATCTTTGCTTTGCCTTTTTCACTATTTTATATCTGGAGACTTTGATCACTACTAATAAGCATCTGTCTTTTTCCATTTCAAAATAAAGCATTTTTCACATGACTATGACTATTTCATTTGGATATATAAGTATTCCCATTAAATATCACCTTTTCTCTTCTGCAGTACTCTGAACTTTATTATCTGTTGGTGAATAAATCTTTATTTCATTATACATAAATCCTCTCATACTCCTTCTTAAAAATCTCTCAAATAATTCTGTTTCATTTCCTTCACTTAGATTGCTTTGCTCAGGAACTTATAATCCTCTTTTTGGACTGGCACAATAGTCTGGCTTCAGACTTCTAGTCTTACCATGCACTCAACATAATATGACAATGAAAATGGATTTTTGAAACACACTAAGTACATTGACTTGATGCTCTATTCAAAGCTTTCTACATAACTCATAACGGTGTCTTTCATACATAGAACATCAGTTAGAATTCAGAATGGGATTAGGGGAAGAGAAGCAAAGTTCCTTGAACAAAAAAAAAATTAGAAAATTGTGAATAAAACTGTTTTTTATCACTGTAGGCTTCTCAGTGTTTTGAAATTATAGGCATTTAACTATGCTAGGAGATAGAATAGCATGCAACATTTCCCCAAATTATTTGTTCATAAATTCTGTGACACAGACAAGAAAAGTCATAAATATTCATGGACACATTTTTTAAAATGCTGGTCTATAGAATAATTCCAAACTTTCATGTGTGGCAATATAAGAATGGCTTTACAACAGATACATGAAAAAGTGGTCAGAGAAATGCAAATCAAAACTACATTGAGATACCACTTAATCCCAATAAGAATGGCCATAATTAATGAAACAAACAACATCAGATGCTGGTGAGGATGTGGAAAAAAAGGAACGCTTCTACACTGCTGGAAGAATGCAAATTAGTTCAATCTCGGTGGAAAACAGTGTAGTGAGTTCTAAAAGAACTAGAAATTGACCTTCCATATCACCCAGCAATCCCATGACTGGGAATATACCTGGAGGAATTCAAAGCATTCTGCAAAAAAAGATACTTGCACATGCATGTTTATTGCAGCACTATTCACAATAGCAAAAACACAGAACCAATCATGCTGCCCATCAAAACTGGACTGGTTAAAAAAATGTGGTACATATACAAGATGGAATATACTGCAGCCATAAAGAAAGACAAGCATATGGACTCCATAGCAACTTGGATGAATTTAGAGTCTATAATACTCAGTGATCTATTACAGGTACAAAGAACAGAGTACATATGTTCTCACTCATAAGCAGACCCTGAACATTTACCATAGTACTATAAGAAAGGGATTGGCAATAGTGGGATACTGCCAGGTTGAGTGTGGAGACGTAACATCAATAAGGGTACCTGATCTCAAACCAGGCAAAGTGGGGACCAAAGGAAGGTCAAAATTTACCTGTACGATGTCCACTTGTATACCTAATCCTGAATTGTACCCAACATCTTTAAAATAAAAATTAAAAAATAGTGTCTTTAAGTCTTCCAACTTATACAACCTGCTTCAAACTCTTCCCTGAGAGTCATGCCACACTGAAACACTCATTTACAGTGCCTCCATTGATTATCATACTTGCTAGTTTATTTGCCCAGTATGCCATGCTGCCTCCTAGAAAAATTCCTGCTCCATTCTCAACAATCAGCCCAAGTATTGCTTCCTTTAATCCAATATCTCCCATCTGTTCTTTAAAATCATTTAAGAAATCTCTAGATCTCTAGAAGTGAGGTCCCAGTACTTGTTTTCAACCCTAGGGTTGAATCTGAGAGAGTGTGTGTACTGAAAACCACTGCTCTGATTCTTCCAGAGGTCACTCAGACACTGGACCACTGTTGTCGCTGGTACTTCTGTTACAGCACTCATCACACTGCATTGCGTTTACTTGCTTATGTGCTTTTATCATCAGATCAAGACAATTACTGACGCTTGTATTTCTGTACACTAGAACTCTTCTGAAGCAGAGTAGGTATTCAGTAAGAAGATATTATTTTTTTGAAAGTTCATCTAAGATTGGATCTCAGTTTCTCTACAGATGGGTGTGTTTATTATATTGTCTTATAATAAAAGGACAAACAAAATCATACCCCAATATAATTGCTATCATCATGAACAAATGACTGTCTTATACAGGAAAAGTAGAAGATAGTTTCATTAAAATTTTGAGAATTATGTGAGTAAAAATTTTATCTTCTTGCATTTGGAAAAAGGCTGTAGAGAAAACTAACTTGGGAAGGCTAACTTAATAATAATAATTGTTAAAACACTATAAATTATTTGAACCTTGCATAGAAAAACTCAGCAAACTTGTTATAGCAACAGTCTTTAGCATAATGAAATGAAAATAGCTGTATGGAAGACTACACATGAAATAAATTATTTATTTTGCCAAAAAGCACTATTTAAGTTTAGGGAGACAGCTACTAACAGAATAGGACCGAAAAAAAATATTTGTTAAAGCAGCAAAGAGAAAATTGACACAATGAGTCTGCAGATCACCCATCAATACTAAGAGCAAAACTGTTAAATGGCAACCCCTTTGGGTCCCCTCCCACTGTGGGAACTTTTCTGTCCTCTCATTAAATCCTGCTTTCAAAAAAAAAAAAAATCTAGTTAAATATATCAATTGCAGGAACCAATCAGAAACATTTAAGTAAAAATAAAATCTCAGGCATAGCAAATTGAAATTAAATTAAGGGATAAACAGATTATCATATTTTGTGATGAAAGTGTATTGCGCATTCAAACCCTTATTTTATTCTTCCTTAGTTACAAAATTTTGATGAGCATGGCACCATGTCCAGCTATAAAATTCTATGTTTCCAGTTTTTTTTTAGTAGAACCAATTAGTGGGCAATGACAGGTAAATGGAAGTTTTGGGCGAGGCTTTTGGAAATCTCTTCATTGGAAGCTGAATTTGTCTGGCAGGAATTCATGACTCTAGAACCATCCCTAAAGGCATGTGCTGCAGCTATAGTCACTTCCAATGGCACGAGATGGCCTTGAGCATGGAAGAGTGATGGAGCAAAGGACAGATATCCTAGGAGTTTTGATATCATGGAGGCATCAAATCTACCGGGACTATTTACTTTTGCACATTTTAGTTTATTTCATGAGGTCTTTTTTTTTCCTTTCTTGTCTGATGCTAGTAATGAAATACAATACCAAATTGATAGACAATGCTACCTCTTGAACAACTGTCATCTAACAGGTGGAACTTAGTACTCCTTCCTTAGGAGGAGATACTTAAATAACTTCTCTAGACCCGTGAAAGGGAAACCTAGACACATGGAAATTTCCATTGTCTGGTTTTTCTGATAGTCCTGTTTGTCACCCGGATAACTGGCATCCAAAATTACCATACTTTGAAAAAAGAACTTCACCACTACTTATAAGCAGTATAGAAGTACATACAAAGTTCCTCCAGTACTGAAGTGAAACTTACCCTGAGATAAATTAATTAGGGAGCTTCAAAATGTAGAATAAGCTTAATCATTGGCACATTTGTCTAAATCATTTGATTTAAAAGATAATTCTTCTTGCACCTGTAATTTGATCAAGGTTACCCAAGAATGCTCTTAGGAAGGCATGACTGGGTTTGGCTATTGCTAAGGAAACACATATTAAAAGAATTACATTTAACTGTGTTCAGGGAGCTTGAAGAACACATGAAGAGAAGGGAGGTAGCCTATAAACAAAAGAAAGAAGGGGACTGAAAGACAAAATGTGCTTTTTTTCCCAGCATTAGTCAGAGGAGAATCTGCCTTATTTAACTAAATAAACTTGTATTATCTGTGAGCTTCATTAACACAAATCCAATTCTGACAGTTAGGCTGGAATGAGTCTACCAAAATAGTGTCACCTGGTGGGGATATGCTTGAGTAGACAGCTGGCAATTCCCAAGTGATTTCTCTATCACTACCCTCCCGTTTCCTCACACATCACCATGAGTATGACTTTGTCCACTGGTCTTTGTGAAACAGAGCTCTTCAAATTGTAACCTAGTTATGCCAAAAGGCTAAGGAGGAATATAATATATAGAGAAGAGAGGTAGGTTTTACCATTCTCATTCTTGACTTCTATAAAATCTCCTCTATTTGCTCTTTCTCTTGTCTAGATTTAATTCTTCTATCACTTATTCAGTGTAGCCATTTCTCTAAGGTTCAATGCTTTCTTCTCTCTTCAATTTTCACTGATGCCCTTTATCATCTGAAATCTTCCAGTTATTAAAAATTAAAACCCTAAAAACTACAACCTCATTCCCCTGTTCCTCTGTACAGAGAAATTCCTCCAGAGCTGTTTTACTTGGGTCCAATTATTCTTCCTTCCTCTGCCTAATCCACACAAATCCAGTGTTTACTTAGAGTTTTCCACAAAACTGTCATTAATGTTATGAGTACCCTTCATGTTGCTAAATGCAAAGGTTGATCACTTCCTCCTCATCAAACAATTTTTTAACCCTTTATTTTCCAGAACAGTGTTTATTTTGGATGTCACCGATAACTCAATGATTCCTCCTTCTCAGATACTTCTGCTGATTTTTCCTATTCTCTCCATCCCTTCATGTTGGTGTGCCTGAGGCTGAGTCTTGATCCTCTTTTGTTCCCTGTACTCACTCCCTTGGTAGTCTCAAGACTTTAAATACCGTCTACATGACCAAAAACTCCCAAATTTTTTATCTCACATTTAGACCTCTCTGTCACATCCCATATCTTTACTTGACACCTCCAGTTGGATATTTCATATCCATTTCAAACATTGCCCATAAAGACTAAGCTAGTAAACTTTCCCCCAAAATATGCGTCAATAGAAGTATTTTTCTCTCTCGGTTGATGATGAGTTTTTCCAGTCCTTCAAGTATTCCTCTCTCTCAGGTCCAAAACAAACCTTTAACAAAAGTTCTTTTCTCTACTGTTCTTTTCTCTACTTCTATTAAGAAGTTGATCATTTCTGACTATTACTCTGCTTATCTTAGTAGAAGTCAGGGCATTTTTCTTACTAAGATTATTGCAGTAGCCTCCTGTTTGGTGTCTTAGATTTTACTCTCCCTCTCCACACATTTCTCAATGAACAGATCAGAATAACCTTTTAAAATATGTCAGCTCGTGTTATAACTTTCTCATGGTTCCCTTTTCTCTGATTTGGCCACTTCATCTCTAATTTTATCTTCAACCACCCTTCCTCTAACTCTATTCCAAATATACCAGGCTTTTTGTGGTACCTTGAACACATCAGACCACACTTCTGTCACAGAAATATTTGCACTCACTCATCTCTCCTTTACTGCAGAAACCTGCATTTTCCTCTTCAAGTACATGTTGAAATGTCAGCTTTTCAAGAAAGCCTACTATAACTACCCTTTGTAAATTACAACTACCAATTCTTCCTCAAATCCTCACAAATCCCAGTATCCCATTTTTCTTTTCAACAAAACACTTATCAACTTCTAAAAAAAGTATAAATTTACCTATTTATTACTTCCTTTCTGCTTTGAGTCTTCTCTCATTGGCTTGTAATCTCTATCAATAGAAATAATTTCATTTTGTTGAAATTGACAAAACAACATTTGTCATTTTGTTCACTGCAGAAGCCTTCTGCTCAACACTGATCCTGGTGTAGAGTAGCTAGCGGTTCAGGAAATATTTGGGGTAAATGAATGAATGATATTGTTCATCTTTCTGTTTCAGTTGTCATTTCTGTAATTATGACTTTTATATATTGTTTCTTTATTGTGTCTTATGTATAAAACCAGTATATCCAAATAAACCATAACCTCTTAATAGGTAGTGACCACATCTTATACACATTTATTTGCAACTTTATTTCAAGCATAACTTACAGGACAAAGAAGGCAGATATTATTTTTTCTTCCCATGCACACCTTACATTCTCTGAAAATGCTTTTTCCCTATCTAAGGCACAAATATATTTCAACAACCTAGAGCCAAGAGCCTAAGCATTTATCAAAAAGTAAACTAAGCAGAGATGACCAGTGAGAAGATATGGTGGGCACAAATCTTAGAGAGAGAACCAGAAGCTTCAGTATCATCTCCTTTTTGCCAGTTAATACCTATGACAGCATGCCTGAGTTGCTTAACCTTTCTGTGTGCCAATTTCCTTGTTTGTGAAACAGAAACAACACTACCTACTTTCATAAGGTGGTTGTGGAAATTGAATGCTACAGTATGTAAACTGAAGTTAGTTTGGCAGTCAGTAGGCATTCTGTACATGCAGGCTAGAAAGAGAGATGATGGATTAGAAAGAAAATGTAGCGAGATAATTTTTATTAAAGTTTTTACATCCACTAATGTAAGTTTGTCTTTCTTGCATCTTCCCCGAACAGTCTTCATGACCTTGCATGACTCCGTTAAGTGTTCTAGCTTTCTTCCCAATAAAAGGAAGGGATTGATCTAGATGACTGTCCATATTCCTAACAACACTAAAATTTAATGCTCTTTTGACGTTCAGGAGAAAGGTAAACTGTTCACACCAAAATCACTGGGGCATTGAACATGACAGCCCTGGATGATATTTCTTTTTACATTGATGCTAATGACTATACTTAGGGGGAGGGTGAGAATGTGGTTCAACATTGGTTAAGGAGCTGATGTTCATCCTCACCACCTGGTATGGCTCTTTATGGTTCACATTTCTGGATGGTGAGAATCCTTGAAAATAAGTGAAAGGACAATTAGTGGGTAAGACAAGCCAATGGTAGTGACATCAGCAAGGGTGATATTAAATAGAATTAACAACAGGAATAGTGTAAGCACTGGCAGTGTGGATATCTGACAGGTATATAAGTACATTCCCACTGAATGCCACTTCTGGTGTAGGGAGTGTTTGAAGGATCAAGAATAGCCTATTAACAGAAAGTAAATGAATGCAAAAATAAGGGGAAATTGCTATTAATTCACTCTGAGAGTAATTAAAATTCAATAAGTTCTGGAAAGTAAAAATGTTAAAAGCTCTATCTTATTGGTCCTTTACAAATGTTTTGTGGCAAAATAGTTCATCCTGTATTCTGCCACTTTGAGATACCAAGATGGTTGTCTAACTTCTTGTTTTTATTTTGAATTCAGGGTGTGTGTGTACAACTTTGTAACATGTGGATGCTGCATCATAGTGAGGTTTGGGCTTTTGTTGAACCCATCATCCAAGTAGTGAACATGGCACCCAACAGATAGCTTCTCATCCCTTGCTAACCCTCCTTAGAAGTCCCCAGCATCTGTTGTTTTCATCTTTATGCCCTTGTATACTCAGTTGCCTAAGTTCTTTAGAGAAAACTGTGACTTGAGAATGTCCTTTAACAGAAAATAGTAGAGATACTTCCATGCAAGTGTTTGTTTTTGTTACTCAGTATTAGAAAACTTATTTTGATCTCACTAGAAATGAATTTATTTGACACTTCCATTGGATTCTGGCCGTTTGTTTTTCTGGCAATGTAACTCTAGTGAGGCAGAGGCCTTGCAGACCCACATTCTGCTTCCTGTCTCTCATTTCTACCATGCGCTGTCAAGTAGTCGCAGCTTGAGTGCTTCAGAGCCTCTCAACAGCTGATGCTCTAGCACTCTCCCTGCCACTTGGCCACTGACTCCTGGCAGCTCACCCTGGCAAGAGTGGTCCCCACTGCTTCTAGGCTCAGAGGAGCACATGCATTCAGCACAGTGGTGAGGAACACATGTCCCAGTGCCAGATTATTGGGACTCAGACCCTTAGTCTGACACTTACTAGGTGCATGCAACTTTGGGCAAAATATACCACATCATTAAGCCTAGGGTTTTTTTTTTTAATCTACAAAATTAGGATAATAATTGTACCTAACTCATGTAATTATTGTGGAGATTGAGTGAATCAGTTCACGACACTTAGCACTCAGCAAGTGCATACTGTGATTTATGTTAAGCTTCCATTAACTTATCAACACTAACATTCTCAGAAAACCTGAGTTTGATTTTGAAGTCATTTTTTTCTTCTAGAAACAAACCTTGTTAAAAATTTCTAATATACTATGAATAAAAATAACATCAGCAATCAAAATCTATATATTGTGTACTTTTTAATTATTCAATTTAAAAATTAAAAATCTTCACTAGTAGTCCCTCCACTCCCTCACCTCTTTTCTATGATTCTTGTTATTTGCACTATTTTGGTTGCAAACACACACATTTGATATTTCACCCCAATATAGCTCTGTTAAAATTCTAAAACTTCTTAGATTATAATGGTCCTATATTTTGTATTTTTCTATGTCAACTTAACAAATAAGCCTATTTTCAATGATTGACATTAATAAAATTAAAATGCACCTGTTATGCTAACATATAAGAAATATTTTAAAATGAGTCTTAGGCATGCAGCAGTTACCAGGAGGTATGGCAAGGTGGCTTTGTTGATTTTTGGCGACACTAAGGTAGTTCCTGACCCGTTGGCCTATAATGGAATGAAAAAGAAGGCCAACTTCCTTTGTCACTCCCTGGGACATTCATCATCATTTCAGTAAGAGAAGAAGGGCAAAGAAATCACCAGAGAAGCATTATCTTTTTCTAGTCCTTATGCTTATAATTCCAGTAGCTGCCAATGCAGAGGCAGTTTTTCCAGCTTAAAGATAAGACCACTATTTCTGTATTTCTGTAAGTCCTGTATTTTGTAAGCCACTCTTAGGCATTGGGATAAAAAAGGAAAGCACCGGGACATTTTCATGGTCAGAATATTGGTATGGCTTTCTTTCCTTGAAAATGGAAGTGAAGTTTAGGATCAGACTATGAATATATTTGGCTCAAAATGTATTATGAATCAAAGCTTTCTTTATACTGGTCAGCAAAAGAAGCCAGAGAAATGTTCTAATCTAATATATTAGGTACAGTTCTCTAAGTAAGTTAAAGTAGATACAATTAAAGTAGTTCAATCAATATTAATTAACCCTCCCCCACTTCATGCACATTTCTTCAGCAGAGGCTTTACAGGGAAGAGACCAATGAGCTGTAAGTTCTGCTTTGATATCACGGTCTTTGGGGAAAAGAAATGGCGGCAGTTGATTCTACTCTGATTAGTAGAGAATCTAAAGAGATATTTTAAAATGTCTGAGCTCGGTTCACAAGTCAGGAATACTGGGGCTAGTAGGCTGAACTAACACCCAAGCCTTAGCCTCCTGGCTCTCCCTTGCTTTAAAGAGATAGATAAGGTATCCTCCAGAACGAGCCACCAACACTGTCTGCACCAGAGGGTGCAGTCCTCCAGGGGCAAAGGAAGCCAGAAGCACAGACTCGTCCCTTTTGGAACCAGTGACATGAATGAAAAGGAAAGAATTGAGCAATCCATGACACATAAGTTATTTCCTTTTTGTTCATGAATCCAATAAATAGATTCAACTTCTTAGGTACCTGTAGTTAAAATGTGCCTAATTTAGTTGACCATGAAGAGGCCAGGAAAAATTGAAACTCTCTATTTAAAAAGTGAGATTGTGCAAAAAACGTTCTGTCAAATAATTACTTGTCCCAGTATATAGAACTTCTTTAGGTACAGAAAATTGATGTAGTATGGACTAAAAAAATACATCTAATCATTTTTCTGTAAATTATATTATGCATTAAAATAACTTCAAGGATTTCTATTACCAGTGTCTTAGTGAAGGTCTTATTACTTTTCACTAAATTATTTCAATACTATTGCAATTGGCTTGCTTTGTTTGCTTTTGTTTTGTTTTTGCTGTTTCTCTAACCTTTACATGTATATCACAGTGATGGGCATGATTCTTCTTCTGTTTTATCTTTGGAAATCTGGCACATTGATCAGAATAGAGTAGATGCTCAAAAAACAGATACTGAAGTAATGAATAAGCCAAAATCAGAATTTGATGATGCCAATCCCCTGCTTAAAAATGTTACTCATAACCTACAACATAGTAGTTTATACTTCTAATATTTATATCTTCTACAATCTAGCCCCAAACTTTTATCCCAAATATATTTAGTAAAGTACTGAAAAAAAGCATGC
The DNA here is from genome assembly GCF_000164805.1 of Carlito syrichta. Taxonomy (NCBI): domain Eukaryota; kingdom Metazoa; phylum Chordata; class Mammalia; order Primates; family Tarsiidae; genus Carlito; species Carlito syrichta. Next base: position 1,137,679 of record NW_007249905.1, on the reverse strand, counting down.
ATTTCAATTAGACTAAAGTCTCAATGCAAATAAATTGGATTATCTTGCAACACACCTTGCTGTTGGATGTCTTTGCGTATAATTATTACCTCAGTCTAGAATTTTTTCCTCTTTCTCTGTCCTTTCAAATCATACCTGTACTTTTAAAACTAATTCAAATCCAGTTAAAGAATTTTCTCTGAGTTTACAAGCCCTTTGGTTATAAGTATTTTCATCAGCTACTCATGCTTTTTCAAATAGTTGTTGCAAACTCTTGTGTATGAGGCATTGAGATGATACCTGCCCATCAGACATATAAAGTAGTAAAAAATACAGACAAGCAGGCAGACCACCATCATACAGCTGCTTTAGTAGTTACAGGTACAGGGCTCTAGGAAACCAATAAGGGAGAGTCTTCTTAGGTATGAAGAGGAGGAAAGACTGCAGGAAAACAAAAAGTCTAGTGTGTCTAGGACATAGGCAATAATTGATTGAATTAACTTTTGAGCTCCAAATTAGAAATCTGATTATGCCAAGCCTTGAAAAAACTTATGGTCTCCTTATTGCCTACAAAATAGAACTCATGCTGGTTGGTACTTAAGGTCGCATAGTCAAATGAAGGGGAACCCAGGAATGGGAAGGAAAATTATTTGCAGCATATAAAAAGCCTGAAGGAGACAGACATGGTATGTTGTATAATTGGCATATTTTCTTACTCTCCTGACCCTCACCTTTGTTTTTCAATTACAAAACAGACTTTATTTGCCCTTTTGTAAAAATTCTGGAGCATCTTTTTTCATTTTTCTTTTTTTTTTTTTTTAAGTCTTTAGCACCAGATGGTAAGTTCTTTATTTGAAAAAAGTTTCCTATAGTCTCCAGAATGTAATACACACACAGCTTAGGACACTGATCAACTAATTGTGTTGAATGCAGTTAAATACAATAGCAGTGTTGAAAGGAGAAAGGCTCAGTATTGAGGGAAGTAAGGTGTTTTCCCATTATGTATTGTCAGCTGGCATAAACTATTAATTAATATTGACCTTAGCCTCTGTCTCCTTCAAAAATTATTCCAACTTACTCTCCATTCTGACACTTCCAGTTTGTACATAGCCAACTACAGTTGTATTTCTTCTGTCTGTCAGAGCTCTTCACTTAAGATGTCAGAAGTTGAAGTAAAGTTTCATGCCTCAGGCATCAAAAATCTTTCATCTCTCCTGACTATGCTGAGCTATAGCTTTCTGCCTTCTTCTTTCCATGGACTCAGAGAAAAAAAGTGATTTCACCTACATTCAGTTTTCCTATAATTTGAAACATGAACCAAGGCCTAAGAAAGCATATGGTGGTCATTTGGCAAATATCACCACTGTCTCACTCTTTTTTTCCAGGATAATATTAATGTCTGTTTCATAATGAAGCTCATAAGCTTCTTTTATTTATAAGTCCTACCTTTGTTGCTTTTTAATTTTCTTAACAAAAGAGTACAAATGACTTTTTTTATGAACAAGTTTATGAGAGCTTAAAAACTTGATGTTCTACCAATTCCAGATTCCTAAGTATACAATTCCTGGAGACAAGGATATTTTCTAACACAACTCTGAAAGTACCATAAAAATCAAGGAGTTAACACTGAGTTAATAGCATCTATTATAGGCTGAAATGTATCCCCCCTAAAAATTCACACATTAAATCCCTAATCCTTAGTACCTCTGTTTGGAGATTGGGCTTCTTTTTGGAGAATGTGACTCTTTTGGAGATAGAGTTTTTAAAAAATTAAGATGAGACCAATCTAATCCAATATGAGTGCCCTTAACAGAAGAGAACATATGGGCAAAGGCAGATACGCTAGGGGTAAGTAGACAGAGAAATAATCAAGTAAACAGATGACAAGAAGGAAGACATCTGCAAGCCAAAAACAAAGGCCTCAGAAGTGATAAACATTGCCCAAACCTTGATCTTGGACATCCAACCACTAGAGCTGTGAAAAAAAAAATTGTTTTTATTGTTAAGCTGCATAGTCTGTGTTATTCTGTTATGTAAATTCTAGTAAACTAATATACCACTTAATTCACAAACCCCATTCAAGTTTTTCCAATTGTTCAATAATAAAATGTACCATAAAATACTTTTTAAAAAATTGTTAGTTTTATTTTGTGTCATGTCTTTTTATTCTTAATTGATCTAGAAGAGTTCCTAATTCTCACTTGGACTTTCATAACCTTAACACTTTGCAGTATTATTTTATAGAAAGACATTCAATTCATTTTACACTCTTTATGAATAGATTAAAAATAAGACATATTTATTTCACTGAATTCTGTTTTAGACTTTATCACAGTGCTGGCATCTTAATTTGACCACTTGATTAGAGTTTTGTTTACTGTGAACAATTAAAGGTAATGATTTCCCTTTTGTAATTACTTAAATGTGTTGTTGGTTTGTTCTTCTTCATAGGGAGGCAGTTTGACTATGTAAGTATCTTAATTTCTGTAGTTTGGATGCTTGTATGTCCCAAACTTCATGTTGAAGTTTAGTCACCAATGTGGTGGTATTGGGAAGTAGGGCCTCATTAGAGGTGTGTGAGTCATGGGGCAAATTCCTTATGAATAGATCAGTGCCCTTCCTGGAGGTGAGTTCTTGTGCTACTCGTTCCCAAGAGAGTTAAAAAGAATCTGGTATCTCCCTCCTCTCTATATACCTCCTCTCTTGCCATGTGATCTCAGCATAGGCCTTCTCTCCTTCACTTTCCACCATAAGTAGAAGTAGCCTGAAGTCCTGACCAGGTGCCCAATCTGGAACTTTTTGGCTCACATCAGAATTGTGACCCAAAAAAGGCTTTGTTTTTCTTTATAAAGTACCCAGACTCAGATATTCCATTATTGCAATACAAAACAGGCTAAGGCACTGGCTCTCATTAAAATTTCAACCACTAATTTTAGCATCCACAGATGATTCTTGCCTGAATCAATTTCTGTGATGTTTAGCAGATGGTGAGTTTTTAATTTCTTCTTTCTTTCTATGTATATTACATAACTTTTCTGCTATAAGGAAAGATTCATATTTTTTCCATTTACTTATTTTTTTATAACTTATTCATTGGACAATTAAGTCTTATCAAATTTAAAAAACAAAAGTCTCTTTAAGTTGACTTCTGTGTTTCCTTGACACATACCCAACACACTTTGAGGACTCTCTTTACATTAAGACGTTCCAGATTCACCTTGTACATCTCCTGCTCCACCCCTAAAAATTAGTGATTCCCTTAAGAAACCCTGATTTTCTTCTTAGTGACAATGATACTTAGAAATCAAAATTCAGGTACTAAATGAGCTCATTTCTATCGGGATGTCACTCCTTTAAGACTCATCCAGTTCAGTGGACAGAAAATGAGTGTGTGTAGGGGAGGAGTATATAAAACCATGAGTTCACAATGATAATTCCAATTCCAATTCAACATCACATTTTAGTTTGTGTTTTCTTTCCATACTTATAGTTTCTCTCTTTAACAGTGAAATATCTGACTCCTCTAGATATTTACCAGTGTAAATAGACTCAGTCCTAAAGTAAAACTCTTTTGAACAGCATCTAATGTGAACACCTTCTGCCCCTTTCTCAGACTCTAACACACTATGCTTGTCCATTATCAATACCCCTTATTGAACACTCTCTTCCTCCATCCAGATAAAATACTATTTCCCCAAAACATGACTAAAATATTCTTACCCCCAGATAAATTATTTAGAAAGGAGGAAAACAAGGAAATAAACTGCTTTTTGAAGTTAAATACTGAGGGACCAAAAAAAGTATACACATTTTAAGTGATGTTATCTTTGTATTACTTTTCAAAGTTGAATTGAACTACAGCAGAAGTGTGTAATTGCAGAAATCAAAAATGATTTATGCGTCTTTTGTTATTAGTATATAAGTATTGCAATCTTTTTTTCTTTTTTTTCTTTTTTTTTGAGAAAGCAGGATTTATTGAGGACAGAGAAACTCCCACAGTGGGAGGGCATACAAAGTACTTGCCTAAGTATTGCAATCTTAAAACCGTTTTTTCATTTCTTAAAATGTGTTTACAGTTTTTGGTGCCTTCTGTATATTATTTAACTAAGGAATTAAAACCTAGTTGTACCAGATCTCAATCAATATATGAGTCAAAATAATTCCAAAATTGCAGTAGTCCATTTTTGTAGCTGTTCAGTTAGATAATCTTATTTAATTATTCTGAGAAGATTACAAACAGGAGTATATTTAGACCAAACCCTGTTGCTTTCTCATTCTGATTTCCAAGTATTGAAAGCAGTTGTGCGCATCGGACTGAACAAAGAATCACCTGAGAGCAAACACTTAAAATATATAAACTATTTATGTCAGGTATATCCCAATAAAGCTGGAAAAATTAAATCACAATCTCTGGTGTAAGGCCCAGTTGTGGCACGGCATATTCCTAAAACTCCCCATGTGTTTTTACCATGAATTAAAAACCACTTTAAAGTATTCTCCCCTTCTTTAAAGACTTACTTGCCACTGAAATAGCATGTGACCTAAATAATAAGATGGGCCCCATATTTTCTATCCTCTGGAATTTGGGCCTTGTATTATCCCTTCTCTTGAATGTACATGAGAATTGCTTCTAGTCAATATAAAATGGAAAATGGAAAGGAATTTTGCATATGTAATATGGGCTCTATATCAGTGATTTTTGAGTCCATCAAAATTGAAATTACCTTGGGCGATATGTGTTTTATTCTATGTTATACTGCTATAACAAAATACCACAAATTGGATAATTTATTTTTTTAAAAGTTTATTTCTGGAGGTTGGGAAGTCCAAGGGCAAGATGCTGACATTTGGAAAAGGTCTTCTTACTGCATTATTCCTGAAAAGAAGGTAAATGGTCAAGAAAGATAAAGGAACCAGGGGTGAGACTCACTATATAACAAACCGTGGTCAAGATAACCATCTTCTCCTTTAATAATGACATTAATCTATTCTTGAAGGCAAAGCCCTATGATTCAATCACTAACATATAAATTTTGGGGGCACACATTCAAACTATAGTAGCATGACTTAATAAGTTTAAAAACTTTAGAAGCGGGACTGGGTCTTGCCCAATGAGAAATACTTTTTTATACTGGCTTTGAAAGAGTAAGCTGCTCCATTGTGAGAAGCTCTGTGGAGAGGGAGATGCAGAAAGGAACTGCTAGGAGCTCCTAAAAGCTAAGGTGTCACCTTACTGAAAACAACAAGAAATCTGAGACGTCAATCTTACAGCTACAGAAAAATGAATTCTACCACAATGAGATCCCGGAAGAAGATCTTTCTCTTGCCAATCTTTCAGATTAGAACGCAGCCCAACCAACATCTAAATTGTAGCCCCAGACACCATGAGCAAAGAACCCAGCATCTGAACTCTATTCAAACTCCTGACCCACAAAACCTGTGAGATAGCAAATGTGTATTGTTTTAATTGTCTACATGCAAGATAATTTATTATGCAGCAATATAAAGCTAATAAAATTACCAATATCCAATTACCAGGCAATATTCCTATTCTTAAAAATGATTTATCTTATTAAGATATAAAAATGAAAAAGAAAACAGAATTAGACACAGGGTATACGATCAGTAAATGTTTTTTTTTTAATTGATTGCAAACATCTGGCAAAAATAATCCAAGTTATGATAATTATGTTTTTTATTTCAGCTTTCCAAAGAATATTTATACATTCAAGGAGTATGGTTTATGTCACTTAACTTCTGGAAGAAAAGTCTGCAGTTTGACATATATTTTCTAATGGATCTCTTATAAAATGCATATCTGTGTCCCCTCAGAATTAATATGTTAAAGTCCTAACCCCTAGTGGAATGATATAAGGAGGTGGGATTTTTAGTGTATAATTAGGTCATGAGGATGGACCTCTCATAATGGAATTAGTGCTTTTATAAAAAGAGACAAGATAGCATGTTCTCTCTCCATTTCTCTTTCTCTAGGTCTCTCTCCTCTCTCTCTCTCTCTCTCTCTCTCTCTCTGTCTCTCTCTCTCTCTCTCTCTCTCTTCTCCTCCCCTCCCCTCTTCTCCCCTCTCCTCTCCTCTCTTCTCTCCTCTCTTCTTTCTCCTCCCTCATCCCTCTTCTTTCCTCTCTCCTTTTACTTCTCTTTCTCTTTATCTCTCTATCATGTAAAGATACAAGAGGGTGTCCATCTGTAAACTACGAAATGTACCCTCACCAGGAACCAAACAGGTCAGCATTTAGATGTTGGACTTTGCAAGTTCCCAAGCTAGGAACCATAAGTTCCTATTGTTTAAGGCACACAGCCTATAGTATTTGCTTTAGCAGACCATATTGACTAAGACAAGGTCATATTCCTTTGCCTTGCCTCACCCTTGGGACATTAGTAGAAAATTTCTATAAAAAATAAATCACTGGGGGTAGAGTATAGCACAAAGAGCATTTTACATATTATTGTATTGTGATTATCTTCTTTAATGAACATAACATACATTAAGACATCATTCCACTCATTTATACTTACTCAAACCATCAATATATTCATATTATTCAATCAGTAAATTCATAAAGCTATTTTTTCTTTCAAACAGTTTGATATTATCACTCTTACAATGCCTATGAAGAACTCCTTTATGAATATGTTCATAGGATGAAAAAAACAAGAATTTTTTCCTAAGTAAAATTTGGCCTAGAGAAAAAACAAAATTTAGTGATTGGAGCTAGAGATTATAATAACTTTTGAGCAACCTTTGATAGCTGACCATTACTGTGTGCAAGACACTGATTGGTCTGCAATTTTGTCACTCTGTGTATCATGCATAGCTGCATACTTCAGTCAAATTTGTTTCATGTCTTTTATGTATGTTCTCTGAGCCTAGTTGTCTCCTTTTAAGTGGACAGTGTGTCTCTACTCTCATCTCTAGCTACAATTCTATTTAAAAATAAGTTCCCATTATATCTTTATAAATAAGACTAATACTCCTTTTTAGTTTTCAATATATAATAGAAACAACAAACTATCTTCTTGGTAGAGAGAGAGAAAAGGAGGAGAGTGTGAGCAATGCAGCTCCTCAAGGCAGCATCCAGTGAGATTTTTGTTTTTATGTATTTTTAGTTATTATAGACTTTATCTTTTGAGAGCAGTTTTAGGTTGGCAGAAAAATTAGGAAAATAGGACAAAGATTTCCATATCCCCTACACATGCATAGCCTCCCCAAATCAGCAACATACTCCACCAGAATGGTGCATATGTTATAATTGATAAGCTTACACTGGCATATCACAGTCATCCAAAGTCTTTAATTTCCCATAGAATTTTATCTTGGTTATTGTACATTCTATACATTTGGACAAATGTATAATGACATGTATTTTTATAGTAACATACAGAGTATCTTCACTTCCTAAAAATCTTCTGTGTTCCACCTATTTATCCAGTCTGCTCCTCAACCCCTGGAAGCAACTGCTTCTTAGTAGTATGTTGTACTGAATGTTTTTTGACTATAAGATTAATGATGGCTGTAAAGTCTACTCCAACATATAGTGGTATGTTATGGTTGTTTTAATATGCATTTTCCTGAAATCATGTGAAGACAAACCACAGATTAGGTTTGAAGACCACAGAAAGGTTCTCAAGACTTTAGACCATTTTATAATTGGTTTGTTTTCTTGTTGTGTTTTGAGTTCTTTGTGTATTTTGGATAACAGTCTTTTATCAGATGTATTCTTTGCTAATATTTTTCTTCCAATCTGTGGTTTGTCTTTTTATTCTCTTGACATTATCTTTCTCAGAGCAGAATTAGAAGTTTTCAATTAATAAATTCAACTTATTTCTTTTATGGAATATTATATATATTTATGTGAAATTTAATATCAAATTTATATGTGTATATTTATATATTATATATATACATGCATATATATATACATATATATAATTTTTTTTTTTTTTTGCTAAATATCATCACCATACCCAGGGTTCTCCATGCTTTCTCCTACATTCTATTCTAGGAACTTTTAGTTTTGTATTTTACATTTAGGTCTATGATACATTTGGGATTAGTTTTTGTGAAACTGTGTCTAGATTCATTTTTTTTTTTCTTGTAGCTGTCCAGTTTTTCTATCATCATTTGTTGGAAAGACCATCTTTGTTTCATTGTATTGCTTTTGCTGCTTTGTCAGATTAGTTCATTATATTTATGTGGGTCTATTTATAATTTTTCAATTCTTTCCCATTTTTTGTCTATTATTTTGCCAGTTCCATATTATGTTAACTACTGTAGCTTCATGTTAAGTCTTGAAATCAGGCACTTTCAGTCCTCTGATTGCTCTTCTTCTTGAATAAGATGTTAACCCTTCTGGGTCTTTTGTCTCTACACATAAATTTTAGAATTAGTTTGTTGATATTCCAAATATAACTTGATGGAATTTTGACTGCATCAAATCTATAGATCAAATACATGTGATAACTTGGCAATAGTGAGTCTTTTTATCTATAAACATGGACTATTTCTTCATTTAATTAGTTCTTTGATTTTGTTATCAGAGTATTTCTCATATAGATATTAAATATATTTTATTCATTTTATACATAAGTATTTCACTTTGGGTGGTCATGACATAAATGCTAAGGTGTTTTTTTTTCTGATTTTGGGGGTTTTTTTGAGTTGGAGTCTCACTCTGTCGCCCAGACTGGAGTGCAGTGGCCGCTC
>NW_007249905.1:1125433-1128918 GCF_000164805.1 Carlito syrichta | reverse complement strand
GATCCGGCGATCCTTCCACCTCAGCCTTCCAAGTAGCTGGAATTACAGGCTCGGGCTACCATGCCCGGCTAATTTTTTTGGTTTATTGTAGAGATGAGGTCTCACCTGCCCAGGCGGGTCTCAAACCCGCGGGCTCAGGCAATCCACTCTCCTCAGCGTCCCAGAGGCGCGGGATTACAGGCTGAGCCACCGAGCCTGGCTCTAATGTGTTTTTAATATCAAATTTATTTGGTTTATTGCTAGTATATAGAAAAGTGATTAACTTTTTTACATTAACTTTGCATTCTGCAACCCTGTTATAACTGGTTATTAGCTCCAGGAGGTTTTTGCCAATACTTTTGGATTTTCTGCATAAAGATCAGGTCAACTGTGGAAAAAGGCAGTTTCATTTCATTATATTCAACATAGAACTGTATTTCCTTTTCTTGTCTTATTTCACTAGCTAGTTCTGTCAGTATAATATTAAAGGAATGATGACAGGAGTCATCTTGCCTTGTTCCTGGTTTAATGGGAAAGCTTCAAGTTTCTTACCATAAGGTATGATGCTAACTGTAGGTTCTTTAATATATGTATTTTTTTTTATTGCATTGAGGAAGTTTCTAGTTTTTCTTTCTAGTTTATGTTTTGACTTGTAATTATGGTAATGTTCTCATAGAATGAGCTACAAAGCATTCTTTTCTGCTTTTATTCTCTGAAAGAGAATGTAGATAATTGGTGTAATTTATTTGTAAATGTTTTATAAAATACAATAATGAATTCACTTGAGCTTGGTGCTTTCTGTTTTAGAAAGCTATAAATGATTGACTCAATTTTTATTAGATATAACCATATTCAGATTTTGGCAAATTGTATCTTTCAAGGAATGAGTCCATTTTGACTAGATTATCAAATGTGAGGGCATAGAGTTGATCATAGTATTTCTTTATTATACTTTTCATATTAGTAGAATCTGTAATGATGTCTTCTTTTTCATATTTGATGTTAGTAGTTTTTATTCTCTTTTTTCCTCTGTTAGCCTAGCTAGAGCCTTATCAGTTTTCTTATTCTTTTCAAATAATCAGCTTTTGGATTTATTCATTTTCTCTTTTGATTTTCTTTTTTTGATTCATTGCTTTCTGCTTGACTGGTTATTATTTATTTTCTTCTACTTACTTTGAAATGAATTCAACTTTTTGTGTAATTTCCTAAGGTAAAAACTTGGATTATTGATTTTAGAACTTTCTTCTTTTTCAATATGTGCATTCAATTCTACTTTTTTTTCATGTAGTGGTTTTACTGCATTCCACAACTTTTAATGTTATGTTTTCATTTTTAGTTGTTTATTTCAAAATGTTTCTTTTTTTTTTGCCTTAGGGTCTCACTCTGTCACCCAGGGTTGAGTGCAGAGGCAGACTCATGGCCACCTCCGCCTCGAAATATTTCTTAATTTATCTGGATATTTTTTATTTGATCAATGTGTTACTTAGAAGCTTGTTGTTTAATCTCTTCATGATTTTTTATTTGATCAATGTGTTACTTAGAAGCTTGTTGTTTAATCTCTTCATGTTTAAGAATTATTCAGTTATCTTCCTGGATAATTGATTTCTAGTTTAATTATGTTGTGGTCTGAGAGTAGATATTATTTGATTTCTATTCTTTTGCATTCATTAATGCATATGTTATGGCTCAGAATGTGATCCTTCTGAGTGAATGTTCCAAGTGAGCTTCAGTAGAATGTATATTAAGCTGTAGTCAGATAAAGAACTCTATAGATGCCAATTGTATCCTGCTAATTCAAGGTGCTGTTGAGTTCAACTATGAACTGATTTTCTGCCTACTGAATCTATTCATTTCTGATAGAGGAGTGTTGGAGCTGCCAACTATAATGGTGAATTAATCTTTTCATTTTTCTTTTTTTTTTAGTTTTATTAGTTTCTGCCATATGTAGATTGAGGCTTTATTGTTGAATACACACACATTAAAATTGTTTTGTCTTTATGTAATGCTCTCTTGTTTCCTGATAACTTTTCTTGCTTTGAAATCTGCTCTGTCTCAAATTAATATCATTACATTTACTTTATTTTCATTAGTGCTAGCATAGTATATTTTTCCATCCACTTACTTTTATTTCTTATGTCTTCATATTTACACTAAAGTCCAGACATCACCATTCTGCATTATATTCATTTAACAACACTGCAGTTGAACCCTGTAAATTACATTTAAAAATAATGAAGTGAGTTTTCTGTAAACAATATGTGGTTAGGTCTTTTTTTTTATTCACTCTGAAAATTTCTGTTTTTTCACTGGTGAATTTAGAGTATTGATGCTCAGAATGATTACTGATATGGTAAGATTAATATCTACCATATTTGTTACTATTTTCTATTCATTGCACTTGTTCTTTATTCTTGATTTTGTCCCCTACTCTTTCCTACCTTTCAAGGTTTTAATTGAGTATTTTTTAATTCTATTTTCTGTTTACTTAGCCTATCATTTAAACTTTTTTTTTAACTTTTTTTAGTCATTGCTCTAGAGTTTGTAATATATATTTACAACTAAATCAAGTCTACTTCCATTTCACTTCACAAGGTAGTATGAATGCCATGTAATAACAAAAAATCCGAATTCTCCCTTCCCATCACTTGCTTCATTGTTGCCATTTATTTTACTTCAAAAAAGATACCTGCACACACATTTATTGCAGCATTATTTACAATAGCAAAAACATGGAACCAGCCATGCTTTCCATTGAAAGAGGACTGGATAAAAAAATGTGATACATATACATGATGGACTATTACCTAGCCATAAAGAAGGACAAAATTATGAACTATGCAGCAACTTGGATGAATTTAGAGTCTATAATACTGAGTGACCTATCACAGAAACAAAGAACTGAGTACCACCTGTTCTCACTCATAAGCGGACTTTGAACAATTATCATAATATTGCAAGAAAGAGATTGGCAGTAGTGAGAAACTGCCAGGGGGAAGGCACACCTCATCAACAAGGGTACCTGCATAATGAAGATTTGTATACCTAACCCTAAATTATACCCCATATCTTTAAAATTAAAAATTTAAATATTAAAAGATACATAGGAATATAAATATCAATATAAATGTGCATAATCAATATATCATCACTATTATTACTTTGAACAAACTTTTATCTGCTAGTTCAATTGAGATTTTAAGAATTGCGTGTTTTTATTTTACCTTTACTGAATTTTTGATAGTCTTCCCGTCTTTATGTGATCTGTATTCTGACATTTATTATTTTGCATCCCTCTAAATAACTTATTTTAACCTTTCTTGCAAGGCAAGCTTACTGGCAACAAATTTCCTCAATTTTGAGAAAGTCTTTATTTCATCTTTATTTTATTTTATTTTATTTTATTTATTTATTTGAGTTGGAGTCTCACTCTGTCACCCAGACTGGAGTGCAGTGGCCTCTCCCGACCACCGTAGCCTCGACCTGCTGGGCTCCGGCGATCCTTCCGC
>NW_007249905.1:1115014-1125222 GCF_000164805.1 Carlito syrichta | reverse complement strand
AGCCTCCCAAAGGCGCAGGATTACAGGCTGAGCCACCAAGCCCGGCTCTCATCTTTATTTTTGAGGGATAATTTTTCATAGTACAAAATTCTGGCTGGTGTTTTGTTTTGTATGGACATTTTGAACATTGTACTATATTCTTTTCTCGCTTGCAAGTTTTCTGAGGAAGGTTCAATGTAATTTTTATCTTTGTTCATCTATAGGTAAGGTTCTCCCGCTCTGTTTTTTTCAGCGTTTTCTCATCTTTGATTTGCTGTACTTTGAAAATAATAAGCTTAGGTGTATGTTTTCTGGCATTTATACGGCTTGGTGTTCTCTAAGCTGCTTGGATATGTGGCTTGGTGTCTGGCATGGATTTGGGAAAATTATCAATCATTTTGTTTAAATATTTATTTGATTCTTCTCTATAGTCTTCTGCTATTATTCCCTATTGCCATTTTCCCATATCCTTGGGTATTCTGTTCTGTTTTTGTTTTCTTTTGGTTTTTGTCTTTGTTCTCTTCGTTTTTCAATCTTTAAAGTTCTTGTTTTGTTTTGTTTTGAGTTGGAGTCTCACTCTTGTCACCCAGACTGGAGTGCAGTGTCACATTCATGGCCACTGCAGCCTCTCCTCGTCCTGTTTGGCTTTGATGATCCTTCCACCTCAGCCTTTCAAGTAGCTGGAACTACAGATGCATGCCACCATGCCTGGCTAGTTTTTGTGATTTATTATAGAGACGAAGTCTCACCAAGTTGCCCAGGCTGGTCTTGAATGCCTGGGCTCAGGCAATCTTCTCTCCTCAGCCTTCCAAATGCTGGGATTACAGGCTGAGCCACCATACCTGGCCAGTCTTCAAAGTTTTATTGACATATTCTCAAGCTCAGAAATGTTTTCTTCAGCCATTTTCAGTCTACTAGTAAGTCCATCAAAGGCATTCTTCAATTCTATTACAATGCTTTTGGTCTCTAGAATCTCTTCTAATTTCTTTCTCAGAATTGCCATTTCTCTGCTTCCATTGCCCTCTGTTCTTGCAAATGGCCAACTTTATCCATCAGTCCTTAGCATCTTAATCATAGTCATTTAAAATTCCTAGGCTGCTGATTTTAGCATCTAACATCTGTGCTATGTCTGGTTCCAGTGCTTACTCTGTCTCTTCAAACTGTGTTTTTTGTCTTTTAAAATGTCTTATAATATTTTATTGATAGTTGGACATAATGTATTAGGTAGAAGGAGCTGCTTTAAATAGGTCTCTAGTAATTTGGTGGTAATGTGATGGGGAGGGAGAGGGCTTTACAGTTTTATAATACAATCTCAAGTTCTAGTAAGACTTTATCCCTGGACTGTGAATTTTACAAGTATTTCTCAAGTTTTTTTTCCCCTTTTAGTTGGGACAGGATGGCTGGAGTGGGCTGGAATTGGGTATTACTGTTCTCCTACATGCAAAGCTAGAGTTGACTGGAGTTGGGTATTTCCCTCTCTCAGGGCAGTTAGGCTCTGAAAACAGTTGAGCATGTTAAGTTCTGGTTAATTCATTTCTATGCCTATGGAGGGCAGGTCTTGTTAAGAAGAACACAGGGCTCTGGGACATCTCAAAATGTTTTATTTTCTCTACCTTCTGCCAGAAGCATGAGGGGGCATTTCTGCAGTATTTAATGTAAAAATATTGTTGAGCTCCTGGAGGTAAGTTTTGCAGTTTTTTGTGCCCTCTCTTATGCCTGGGCCATTCTGGAGGTTTTTTTAAGCTCTCATAGTTGTCCACACTGAGCCTCTAGCAAATTATCATACAATTTTGGTTTTTCTGTCTATGGCAGATTCAGTTTGGAAATCTTTGTCCTGATAAACTTCAATGTTCTGTATGAATCTACCAGTCTCTCTAGTCTCAGGGGCAGCAGTTTGCCTGTGTATCGCCCTCTCAGTTCTAAGAAGAATTGATCATTTTTCAGTCTGTCCATCTTTTTGCCTGTTTTTAGAACAGATTGGCGACTCCCAATCTTTTCCATTATACATGTGGAATGGAAACCAGAAACCAGAAGTCCCATGCTATTAGGTTTTTATAATAAAATCTATGAGAGAAATCTTCCTAAGTATATCTTAAGAAATATCCGTCAGGCATGGTGGCTCATGCCTGTAATCCCAGCACTTTGGGAGGTCAAGTGAGAGGATTGCCTGAGCCCATGTTCAAGCCCAGCCTGAGCAACTTGGCGAGACCTCATCTCTACAATAAATCAAAAAATTAGCTGGGTGTGTTGATGTGTGCCTATAGCTCCAGCTACTTGGAAGGCTGAGCAGAAGGAAGAAAGGATCACCGAGATCAAGGCTGCACTAGCTGTGAGTGTGCCACTGCACTACAGTCTAGGTGACAGAGTTAAGACTCCAACTCAAAAAAAAAGAAAAAAAGAAAAAGAAATATCCAAGCAGATGTTAATTAATTTTTTATGATGAAAAAAACTTTGGATCAAGTAATTTGGAGAAATACCAAGTTAAAGATAATTAGACAATTTCTTTATTAGTAACTTTAGTACTCTTTGGAAGTTTTGTTGTAAATCTCCAAGATTACCATTTAGTCCATAGGATTCCTCTAAATGTCTTCAATTATTAAATAGTGTATAATCCAGAAAGACACTTGGGCAAATTGATATACTCAATATCACTAGTTCTTAAAGTGTGACTTCCAGAGTACCTACTTCAACATTGATACCTCCCAGGTCAATGTTGACAGAAAAGCAGATAGTTGGATCTTATCCCATACCTACTGAATCAGAATCAGGGGGTGGGGCTCATATTCTATGCTCTAATGTGTCCAGCAGGTGGTCCTGATGCATCCTGACATTTTGAGATCCACTGCTTTATTCTACATATGACTTGAGTAATCCCAACCTATGCTTCCTTTCAGAACAGATACTTACTATAAGAGATAAATTTAATGAGTAAATGAGTTAACATTGGGAGCTGTATTATCACTGACATTAGAGACACAATTTCTCCCTGTGGAGTTTTAAATGCTTAGATAGAGTAATTGAAGAGACATGAACAATGTTTAATAACTCTGAAAAACTTCCTAAAGGCATTGACTTCAAAATCAAAGGTTTTTAATTGATAGGAAAAATATAGGTATTTTCTCACTCTCCTGTCTGTCAGTCTTATAATTTACAGCCTAAGAGATTTCTTTTCAAATGAGCATCCAAGAAGTAAATGTGCTAAATGTTAACATCTGTTCTGAAGTAATTCGTCAGAGTTGCCATACAGAAATGAGGTGAAACTTTCTTAAATGCCCATTTAAGCTACTTATGTTTGCATGTGTTAGTAACGAATGCTAAGTACTTGACAACTTGATGTGTTGTTTGCAGGGAGATTCAAAAATCCCAGTGAAATATGGTAGTATATCACAGTTTTGTAATTATTAATAAGAATATTTGTGTAATATCAAAATGCTTATTATATAAGTGTGCGTTGGGGAGAGGGTTTTAGTTCTTATGTGCATTGCAGGGAAAGAATCAATGACAGCTTTAGTTGACTGACTGTAGCTTATTCAGATGGCCAAAAAAACAGATTGGCTATTTGCTAGCACTTAAAATTTCGTTAAGAAAACATCCATCAGAGTAACCTATTGAACCTTTAGGAAGAGATAATTCTGTCACAGTTGGAGAGATCATGTAGTCAACAGATTTAAGGATTCAATTAAGGATTTAAGCCAACTAAATAAAACAAAACCAGTCCCCCGGGAAAAGATTACTGAGTTAACCAACGGCTTTGATGTGTTACTGCTTCATCTTTATTGAAAGCTTAATGCATTCTATTGTGGAAGAAGATCTGGTATAAGATGTGATAGCTTTATACTTCTAGTAGTCTCTTTCCAAAATGGTTTCCTACATAATTCAGCCAGATTATGTCAGTTAAAACAATAAGCCTATGAAGCCAAGGAGCATGTAAATAAAGAAGCTTAAATAAATTCTATCGTTATCAAATATGGGCAATTCTGTTTTAAATAAATTACTTGTGTTTGAATATGGAAAACTTACATAAATTAAACTAAGCTCTTATTAGCCATTCATTCATGGACTGTTTGCTCTCAAGTTTTCTTTTAAAAAATGATTCATTAAGTTCTACTTTTCAGTTTCAGGCTAGCCATTACAAATAGAATAACTATTTTTTAAACTCATTGTTAATCCCCAAATAGCTAGACTTATACACACCACCAGATGCAGATGTGATTAAGCATTTTAAAACTCTCATCAATGTCTAGCATAACTTTTCTCAGTGCTGAGACTGATGCTTAGTGCACCATCCCAAACATCAGTATATACTGCTCAATGGGAACAAGATGATCCAAGAGGATTAATTCTGCTGGTAAAACTGGCAAAAAATTAACTTATTTTATATGCAGGATTAATATATTTGCTTTATCCATATGATCTTTGAATAGCAACATTGAAAGAGAAAATTGAAAACTATGACTGTAATTCACATCAGAATAACAAGACACAATCACTATTTTATGAGTTTAATAATTCTAAATTATTAATATACTAACACTTTCATCTGATGAATATTATTAACATATAAGATATTGCAGGAGTTAAAAACAAATCAACAAACTTGTGTTTAAATTCTGGACCAACATCTGCTTTCGTTCTTAAATTCTTAGGTATTGTCAAGATAGGGACTGTTTCCCTCTATACCTAGCTTTTTCCTGCCCTCTCTCTCAGGGAGCAGCCTCTGGCCAAGGCTGGTCTCTGAAGGATATGCATATTCATAGTAATGAGCCATGGGATGCAGGTGACCAAGCAAGGCAAAGCTGAAAACAATGTATTTGCCAATCTTAATCAATATAATTGTAAACACCAGATAGGAATTTGACTAATCAACCTGCTCACTTTTAAAACTGCTTGCTATAGTGCCCCAAGGAGTGAATTCTTCACTGACCTACCACCATCAGTGCCTCCCGTAAGTTTTAATAAACCAATGTCTTTCCCTGTTGGACTTCTGGGTGACTTTGAAATAGGTAAGCATTATGTACAGACCCTTACAGATTTGGGGTTACCACGTTACCCTCTTTTAACCTGTTTTCTTCCACAAAAAAATGAAGGTAATGCTCCATACTTGAAGGAAGTACTCCTGGGATTTAAATCAACTGTATGCAAAGCACATAAACAAAACTTTGGCACAGTGTAATAAAAGTTTTGTAATAGTAATTACTATTTAGCTAATAGATTAAGAAGTATAATCCTATATTTCAGTTGTACAATATAAACTTCAAAGTTTTTATTTTTTTTGGTTAGTTTTTTATCATATGTGAAAAAACAAGAGATCAGTTATTAAACACAATCAGAACAAGCACTTATTTGAAAAGATGGTTTAATGGTGACAGTCAAATGGAAAGGGGACAGTGGTTGTCATGGTTACCTTGGAAAATGATTTTTTTTCTTTCTAATGAGAAAAAAAACTTGAGTTCTCAGCTCTTCTTCAAGCCTTCTCACTCTCCCTAGGAGATTTTATCATATCTATTGTTTTACCAGTCACCTATACACTACTGAAAAATATATTGTTATTTCTAATCTAAATCCATTCTTGAGATCCAGGTACATATATTTTGACGCCTATTAGCTGTCTCTTTTTGTGGTTGTTATTCTACAGATTGTTAAAATTTAACATTTGGAATCTAGATCCCTTCCCCTTTTAAAGGAAAATAGTACTTGTTTCTCTTTCAGTATTAAGCACTTGAGATAACGATACCATCAATAACCCAAGAGACAGAATGAAAGTGGGAAAATAGTTTTCCTTTCTTTGTTCACTAATACTATCTTATACAACTCATATATATATTCTGTGTCCTTGGTTTCTCCACTGACAACCCCAACCTCCAGGTTTCACAGATCTCAATGCAAAACAGCTGGTTTCTTTCTCCCCACTTTTTTCTTTGCTTTTGCCTTAAAGGCTCATTCCAGCTTCTGACTCCTTATTTGACAAATCATCTCCACAATTCTTGGAGCTTAGACAATTTAATAAGAACAATAGCTTGCTCATTGGTTTTAGCTTAAAACATGACATTTTGAATCTTTTAAAAGCCTGGATCAACTTTCTGTGTTTACTCTTAAACTCATTTAGCCTAAATTGTCTTCTATAAATAAATAAATAAGTTAATACTACATACGTGAATGAAGTGTTCCTGACGATTTGAATCAACTGTACCTAAGTCATAAGTATATGTGTGTGTGTGTGTGTGTGTGTGTGTGTGTGTGTGTGTGTTATATATATTTCTCACTGCTCTAGGCATTTGCTCGTCTATCATCTCATGGGATTTGTTTAGTTCTCATTTAAGACCTCTTTACTTAGGGAATTGGGTGAGGTAAGAATAGTGTGTGGTAGTTAAAGTCTTCATCAGCTTTTTCAAAACATTTTAATGAACTGAAAGTAGAAATTGCAAACAACTAAAAGTTATCTTTTCCTATACTTTGGTGGTGTAAAGAAAGTTTAAGGTAAGAGAAGCAAAAGTGGACAAATATAGGAAAGTTGAGTTTCCTCAGGATGGTGGTCTCAGGATATTATCTGTGCAGGGTAGAAACCAAGCCTCCATCAATAAATAATGCTCCATATTGGATCTTGCTGTGATAAAGAATGAACTCCACACTTTTCAAACAAACAAACAAACAAAACCAGATTTTAAAAGTCACCACAGGCAAGTTTATGGGTCATAGAGTGTGACTGGCATCGTTGGTGAGCATTAGTGCTATTTGCCAAATATACCTGATTCTCTTCCTGGGTAGAGTAGGGTTTATTTTGGTTCCCTTATGTGTGTCTTATGACTTGCTTTTTACCAATGCATAATATGAAAGGAAGTGACGTGGCACTTTTTGGTGGAAGTTTTGAGTTGGTGAGAGACTCAAAATGGGTTTTGTTCTTCTGTGTCATGGTGCCTAGAACCATTCCAGCAGCCTGGGTTCCAGAGTATCCACCATGCAGATCAGAGCCACCCCTCCAAATTACCTGAAATGAACATGTAGAATAAGCAAGAAAAACCTATAGAGTTCCCAGGGTTTGTTGCTGCCACGACATATTCTAGCTATTAAAATATCCTTGAGTCCACCATGACCAGTATCTCCAGCATCATTTAAAAACCATCTCTTTTTAAAATTTTATACATAATTTTGTGCATATTTATAAAATATATGAAAAAACTGAACACAACCTTTCACAATGCTAGCTGGTACACTGATACCGATGGGTTCCTAGAACACTTACCCGGCAGGGGATGTATGTACTACAAAAGCCACCCCCAGAAAGATAACTCTAGGTTTTCCGTATCCCCATATGTGTGTGTATGTACACACATATGTATATGAAGAACACAAAGTAGAAAGGTAGGAGTGGGAGAAGATTTATGTGGAGAAAGAGATTGGGCCCTTGATTGAGGACCTTAGATGGCACAGTGAGTTTAGATTTTATATAAGAAGAATTATATAAGAAACTGGAAACCAGTGCAGTTTTAATAAAAGAAACTACAAGGTCATTTTTGTATTATTTATTTGCCATTCTATCCAAAATGTGAGGATCAAGAAGAAAATCAGAAAAGCAGAAGCAGAAGTTAGACAATTGTTCCAATAATCCAGGTGAGAGGTGATTAATGAGGGTTGAGTGGAGCAATGGTATTGCCATATAGGTACACACACACACACACACACACACACACACACACACACACACACACATTTACCGTTTTTACCTAGACCTACATCCTGAATTGCTTCCTCTATATTGTTTTCTAGCAGTTATTTAGTCTGGGAGCTTATATTTATGTTTTTAATCCATCTTGAGTTGATTTTTGTGTATGATGAGAGATAAGAGTCCAGTTTCATTCTTCTACATATAGATATCTAGGTTCCCAGAACCATTTATTAAAGAGGGCGTCTTTTCCCAGTGCATACTTTTGGCATGTTTGTGGCCATCTCTTGTCATAGTATTGCGCAGCAAAATAATCCAACAAAATAATGGCATACTATAGGTTAAATGTCTGGCCCTCCTTTTAGATTTTTTGTAACTTATGGGATGCTATAGAGAGAAGAAGCCCCAGTGATGCCTGAAGTTGAAATTCTTGCATCAGGAGCGGCTGAGGTTGTTTTAGTGTGAACTATATCTTAGGTTTGTACACCATGATTCCCATCCGCTAGACTTTGTGTCTGGAAGTCTCTGTAACTCAGTGTACTAGGCCTACTTCGTCAACTGCATCATCTCCTCTTAACTTCTAAGATGAAAAGTTGAGCAAATGCTCCATGCACTGCTCCCCACAAGGGCTATTGGCATTGATGGTGTAGGTAAACATTAGTGATAATAAAATCACTAATGTGTCGCATACTTAAAATGTGCAAAGCAATTTACATGGATTATAACACATATTCCTTTCAATAAATCTGTGAGAGCAATACTAACCTCATTTACCTTTTCAGAAACTTGCAAACTGTAAGGGTTAAACACTAGCCCCAAGTCACACAGCTGGTAGGTGACAGAGCCAGAACGACAGCTCAGGTCTCTTGATGGCAATGCCATTGCTGTGTGCAGACCTCATTAATCACCTCGCACCTGGATTATTGGAACAATTGTCTAACTTCTGCTTCTGCTTTTCTGATTTTCTTCTTGATTCTCACATTTTGGATAGAATGGGGAATAAATAAGACAAATATGACCTTGTAGGTTCTTTTATTAAAACTGTACTGGCTTCTAACTTCTTCTTAAATAAAATCTAAACTTTTCACTGTGCCACATAAGGCCCTCAAATCAAGGTCCCAGTCTCCTCCTTCACATAAATCTTCCCACCTCCTACTTTTCTACTTTATGCACTTCCAATACAGACTACTTTTGCTCTATTAATGGTACTGATTGTCACCTTGCTTTTTGCAGTCTCTTTTATATGCAAACCAGGGAAAGATTCATATAACTTTTCACCTAAATCCCGCCATCATTTAGTAAGACAACATAGGTATAACTTGCTCCATGGAAACTCTTGCAATATTCCAATCTTCGGGAATAGGTGAGAAATTCCTATATTCCCATAGTATTTTATGGAGTGCCCTATTATTATATGCATAATATGACAGTTTAAGTATTTGAGCCCTGCAATCAGAAAGTCATGGTTTGAATATCAACTCTGCCACTCTCTAGTTCAATATAACTTGACAAGTTATTTAACTACTCAAAACCTCAGTTTCATAGTTGGCAAAAATAGGTGTAGAACTTTCTGCACAGATTTTTGTTTTGCTATGTTTATATTGAATAATGAGTTTAATACAATGCCTGGCTATAAATAGAGTTCAAAAATATTTGTTGAAATTCTTATTTTGTTGACCACATTGAACAATAATTGCCTAAATATCAGTTTGTGAACTCTTTAATGTAAAGAGACATCGTTTTTTTCTTCCCCCTATGGATCACTGCCTACTGTAGTAGATCTTAAGTAGATATTTGCCAAATGAATATATTGACAGATTTTAAAAATTAGATGGCATTAAAGAAGCTTAAACTCAAAAACATTCACATACCAGAAAATGGCATCAAAAATACAGTTCTAAGTTTGGGACAAAAAGAGCACAGATTCTACTTTGAAGACTATATAAAAAGTAGAAGAAAAGATGAGGAATGCAGAAATTTTTTAAAAGTCCCCTGGATTGTCCCTACACAGTGAAGTAAGAGATCTGCTCTAACTGCGATTAAAAGGAAAAATTGGAAGCTATGGGTTGAAGAGATTTGGAACATTTCTGTGAGCAATAAGCCAAGGAGTCAATGAGGGAGAAATATCAGGCGTGCTGAGCAGTGGTCAGGGCCAGGTTGCAGCTGGTTGGTGTAAACATTAAGAAGGCCAGGTCTGCTTGGCTATAGTTCTTTTTCCAGCATGAATGTAGGCATAAAGAAGGTGGCCCTCATGGAAGATCTCACTAAGGAGATCATCAAGGGCAAATCAAAAGGAGAACAAAGATTAAACAGGCAGAGGGTAGAATTTTACTGTAATCTTTTGTAGTGAACCAATCAGGTCCAAAGAAGATTAGCACATATTAAGATTTCTACAAATACTTATGGAAAACTTTTAATAATATAAATGATGCCGGGCTCGGTAGCTCAACCTGTAATCCCACGCCTTTGGGAGGCTGAGGTGAGTGGATGGCCTGAGTCCGCGGGTTCGAGACCCGCCTGAGCAGCGAGACCTCATCTCTACAATAAATCAAAAAATCAGCCGGGCGTG
>NW_007249905.1:1079182-1114994 GCF_000164805.1 Carlito syrichta | reverse complement strand
TGTAGAGATGAGGTCTCGCTGCCCAGGCGGGTCTCGAACCTGCGGGCTCAGGTAATCCACCCATCTCAGCCTCCCAAAGGCGCGGGATTACAGGCTGATCCACCGAGCCCGGCAGCTAATTACTTTTATTGTTATGTAGTATTTAAGAATAAATATACAATCATGTATTCATTGTTTCCAATTTGGAGCTATTATAAATAATATTGCTATGGGCATTATTGCACATGTATTTTATGAACATAAGCCAGCATTTGTTTGTATATACCCAGGATTAGAATTTCTCAATCTCGGAGTATACATACGTCTAGCTTAAGTAAACACTGCCAAATAGTTTTCCAAAATGGCCTATAGCCATACCAACCTAAACCCACCTGATCTCCTCTGATCTGGGAAACCAAAATGGCTGTACCAATTTATACTCCCACCAAGAAGGTATGAAGGTTCCAGCTGCTCAACATCTCTTCAACACTTAGTATGGTCAATTCTTACATTTTAACCATTCCGGTCCATGTGTAGTAATGTCTCCTGACTTAAATTTACCTTTCAGGCCAGGCGCCATGGCTCATACCCATAATCCCAACAACTTGGTAGGCTGAGGCAGGAGGATTGCCTGAGCTTAGAAGGTCAAGGCTATGGTAAGCCATGATGGTGCCACTGCACTTCAGCCTGGGACAGAGTGAGACCTCGACTGAATTAATCAATCAATTTGCCTTTCCCTGGTGATTAGATATGGTGAACCTTTCCATATGCTTATTGGCCAATTGAATATTCTCTTTCATATAGTATCTGTCCAAGTCTTTTGCCAGTTTTTCCAAATTGGATATTTTGCCTTATTCTTATTAATTTATAGGAATTGTTTTTATTTTCTGGAAACAAGATTTTGTTTGGTGTGTGGATGTCAAATATCTTCTCTTAAATTGAGGTTTGCCATTTCACTCTCATAATGTTGTTTTTAAGTTAGCAGGCTCTTAAAGTTATACTAAAATCAAAGTTTTCAATGTTTTCTTTAAAGTTAGTGAAGAGCCGGGCTCGGTGGCTCAGCCTGTAATCCCGCGCCTTTGGGAGGTTGAGGTGAGTGGATTGCCTGAGTCCGCGGGTTCGAGACCCGCCTGGGCAGCGAGACCTCATCTCTACAATAAATCAAAAAATCAGCCGGGCGTGGTGGCGCATGCCTGTAATTCCGGCTACTTGGAAGGCTGAGGCGGAAGGATCGCCGGAGCCCAGCAGGTCGAGGCTGCGGTGGCCGGGAGCGGCCACTGCACTTCCGTCTGGGCGACAGAGTGAGACTCCAACTCAGAAAATAAATAATAATAATATAAATGATGGCTATGCTATTTCTGGTTATCTATTTCATGAATGGAGCCATAAGAATTCATTGGATACTACTTTTAAAATATAATACTCCTCCGGGGAAGTCAGTATCTTGTGTTTGAGTTGCATTATTCCTTGATTCTGGTTTCCAAAGTATACTCTTAAAAAGATGAATTAAGATAAGTAAATGACTCTACAAAGAAGGTCAAACTGCCTTTCCTTGCTTAACCATGTTTAAAGAGTATTAAATTTAAAGGGAAAAAAAAGGTTCGTGATGAAATGAATCAGCACTTGAATGATTGCTTTTAGGATCCCAGTAACCACAATAGACATAATGAATACAGGTCAATTTAGGGAATTAACCTGTATAAACATAGCCTTTTGTAAACTGAATAAAACTGACAGGCTCTACAATAAATTAATATAGACTTTTTTCCCCCTAATTTCACATTTACTTGAATATGCCTTCAATGGCATAATGGGAGAAGGAAATTAAAAGGGAGAAGATGGAGAAGAAGAAATAACTAAGGGAAAGAAGCAGTGTCAGCAAAATTTGGACTTGAGAGCATTTATAGTCAGAGAAAAAAAGAAAGCATGAACCGTTTTTTTGTGGGGTTTTTTTTTGACTATTTATTTTAGCTCTACCAAACTCATCTGTTCATCTAGTAATTACTGTTAGGGGTATCATAGGATGGTATGACCAAAACAGATCATAGGAGAAAGTAACAGAGTGAATGGATGGACAGTTTTGGCAGTGAGGAATGGGGTTTAAACATCTAAAAACCTCATGACTTGCCCTCTATTTAAATATTCACAGTCCAAGAGAAAAGATATATTTAATTCCTATGTTAGTTCAGAAAATTTAGGTGTATTAAAAATAATTACAGAGTTCACTGGCTTCAATAACAGGGCATAAATTAAAAGCACAAAATATGTGCTCCATATTTTTGGGCCCACAAAATGTATTTCTTTACATATATGTGCAAGTTATGCAAAAATGAAATTTGATTTTTTTAATTAAAAATAATTTCCTGTGGTAGGGCTGTTGCCCCTACCTGGGTGGTCACTAAATTGCAACTCTCCAGTAAACCAGGAAACAGGTAAAACTACTCTCCTCAATATCACCATTCCTGTTTACCCCAGAGAAGGAAAACACAGGGAAATCCACTGAAGTTTAGCATTGTTTTTTAACCAAAAATTCAGCTAGTCTCCCAGAATAATCAAATATAAGGAATTGAATGACTCTATCTAAGTCATCTATTTGTGTCACATAAGGGAGGAGAAGATCAAGCTTCTTACTTCTGGCCTGGCAGGATATCCCCAATGGACATGCCCTCCTTCTACATCTTACATCTCCCTGATATTTACTACTCTTTACCCCACATCTCTCCCCTTAGTGCACCCCACTTGCACAGCCCAACTGGGATATTTTCATCATGGCCATGAGAAACTGTACTCCAGTCCTAATGCATAATACACCCAGTTATTTGTGTTTTGCAGATTCTGATCCTGGTAACCACTAACTCAGGCAAATGTTTGTAGAGGTTTTCATTTTTCTAAGAAAAGAATTAGGCTGAGCTCTGGTATAAAAACTATTTGAAAGTTTCTGAAGGCAAAAGAGAATTTTCAATGAGAGTACACATGAGAGAGATTGTCTAGGTTGAGATGTCAGGGATTACTTACTGAAGACTTTTTTTTTTTTTTCTTTTTGAACTCAGATATGAGAACAATGCTACCTCTGTGGCAGAGAATGAGGACAAAGCAATAGTAGAAAGAGGAGAGAGAGGACTCATCAAATAGCATTTTGCTTTTATGGTCATGTTTAAATATCATATCTCTTTAAGATCTATGGTAATATTATCACTTACTTGTTGAATATTAATGTATTTTGAAAGAAAATGGAAATTCTGAGAATGTATCATTTATTCACCTTCAACAAATATTCAATATGTAACTATATTTTATACTAAAATTTGGGTTTGACTTTCTTCAAAACAAGTCTAATATGGAGAGTAAGGAGCTGTTAAAGAAATCTAAATTGCTGTAAAATATAGTAAGAAAGAAAATAATATTTTGTTTCATAGTTGAGAATGAACTAAATACATTGACCTTAAATGATAACATATTGCCTTATATGGCATTATTATTTTTATTATAGTGAATGGCACACTTGTCCCTGTAGCTATATTTGTATTTGACAATATTTATATTTGCATTGACTGAGAGATAGTAGAAAGAATATGCTCTAAAATGCATGTAACCTGTCCATAATGAGAGAAGGATGACGGGGTGATTCTTCATTGTAACTAGTTTGGCAGACTGGTATATAAATACAATTACTTTTCTTACTTTTTATAAGAGGGGAAGCACAAAATGAAACAAAATTATCTTTTGGAAGGTGGGTCCCTTCTAGAATAGGCTTCTACTTCTAGGTAAGTGTTCTAAAACCCATTTGCATCAGTGTACCAGCTAGTGTTGTTCTGAGAGGTTGCCTTTGACTTCAGTGATCTTTTTTAAGAGATTCTTTATACATGTTTGCTTATTTCATCATAAGTGATTTAATAGCACACCTGCCCACACCACATTGAGTGTTCATTAGTTTTTGATTGAAAATGGTGTGACTCGTGGACCCCACCCTCTCTGTTCACCTGAACTTGCCCCAAGTGACTTTTTAAATTTTTTTATTTCCCCAATAAAAAAAAGTCCTCAAAGGAAAACGTTTTGCGAGTGTGGAAGAGGTGAACCATAAAAACGGTAAACACTAAAAGGCATAAAAATTGATAAGTTCAAAAACTTCTTTGATCAGTGGCTAAAGTTGATAAAGCTTGGTCAATAGGTGTACTGCATCAGACAGAGTTCTTTGACAGTGCCTGAAGTTTAAACATGTAAGACTAAATATACAATTTTTTGTTAAATTTTTTTGGAAGGTACCCCCTAATATCAATCCTAGGCTTGTGTTCATTTGCTAAATAAGTAGACCGTACCCTAAACAAAAAACTAATAACTCTTCCAGCTTAAATCTCTTCCCTCCCCTCCCCTCTCCTCTCCTCCCCTTTCCTCTCTTCCCCGCCCCCCCACACACGCACATACACACATACACACACACACAGTGTTATCCAATAATATTATGATCTTATTAATTGGAAAATGACAATTAATGTATCAATTATCTCAATGGCAAGGGGTGGGGGTGGGAGACTGAAAATCCAGTCAGGTAGTATGCCTTTGCTTTAGGTTTCTATTGTTTTGGTTTTGTGACACAGTATTGCCTTGGATACTAGTCTCATGTGTCTTGTTGCAAACTTCATTCATTTCTGTGAACAAGTTCTTTGCCATCCAGATTGCTACTGGGTTGCAGTGGCTGGTCTTGAAAGGACAGTCTGATTTTTCTTTTTCCTATTGGGATCACTGAGATCTGCATAACAAGATGTTTTGTGAAGGAAGCTACTTTCAAACTACCAAGAAATTGCATATTGTGGAGACAAAAGTGACCTCATCTTGGATTTTAATCTGCCATGTTGGCTTCTGATTAGCCCCAGTCCCAAGAATGCCTCCTGGTTTCTACTTTATTTACTGTCCCTAGTATAAGAACGAAGCAATCTTGATGTTATCACATAAATTATAGGCTATGGCACATTCTTGCCTGTTCTGGAGGGTTGCCCTTAATTGTCTTGGTGGAGCACATACCTCTTTTCTTATAGCATATGACCTCTGGGTTTGAGGAGTAGCAATGTGGAAATCCACCTGTCATGCAGACAACCAAGACCATGCTTTTGTAAGATCCCAGTTAAACATCCTTCATCAACAAACTGGATTCGTCTGCCTCCTTTTTTGGTTTCTTGGCTTCTTTGGCATTTGGGGGGTGCTTTGCATATACAACCCTTTTACAGAACACATATATATTGCAAGGTATGGTTATTACATGATTTCCCATGGGTAATCAGGAAATGCTAAACTAGTGAGAAGTTCACCAGTTTATGCAAAAGCCACATGCACTTAAAATACAGGTAACAAAGAAATCAGGTGAGAATATTCAGAAGATTTGTATTGGGCATGTGTGCTTAATTCATCACCAACATTTTGTTTGCTTAATTTTTCCATATGCCAAATATCTTAAACCATCCAATCTCATTTCCCCCCATGTTTTTCCACCCTCACTGGCTAAATAAATCATCATTAAAATTAGTTATTTAAACTGTTTTACAGTGATTTATAAGAAAATAAAATACATAACCAGTATCCTTTTGCCAAAAATATCAGTAATTATGTCTTTTTAAAATGAAGATGGTGCTAATAATGAAAATTAGTAGAATGAAGGGATTCAGCTTTTTTCTGTTAGTGTAAAATTAATTCATTAATATCTCTAAAAATATGTGTGGCTTTCGTGTCAACCAATTTTCTAAATTATAGAAAAAATATTAATATAATATAGACCTAGTTCTGCAAACACTTAGTCTGATAGGGGAGAAAAGTATGTTAACCATATAAAAATTTTTAGATGTCTTATAAAGACAATGCACAGTATCTAAGAAGTATAGAGGCCAAAGTAACTAATTCAGAAAATCTGCTTGGTATCCTTCAACCAAAAGGTACCATTTGATTTGCGGTTTGAGTGATAATAGAAAAGGAAGTAGAAGAACTATCCTGAGGATAAGGCTTGCACTATGTCAAGACCTGTGTCCAGAGGGTAGAAAGTGTATGGAATCTGTTTTTCAAGTAGAAATCCATGGAAGAGCTGGGCTTAGTGGCTCAGCCTGTAATCCCGCGCCTTTGGGAGGCTGAGGTGAGTGGATTGCCTGAACTCGCGGGTTCGAGACCCGCCTGGGCAGCGAGACCTCATCTCTACAATAAATTAAAAAAAAATCAGCCGGATGTGGTAGCACATGCCTGTAATTCCGACTACTTGGAAGGCTGAGGGGGAAGGATTGCCAGAGCCCAGCAGGTCAAGGCTGCGGTGGCCGGGAGCGGCCACTGCACTCCAGTCTGGGCAACAGAGTGAGACTCCAACTCAAAAAAAAAAAGAAATCCATGGAAGAAAGAAGTCAGTTTTAAATGTACTCAGAAATTTTATAAGAAAGAGTAGACCATTAATATCTATTGAGTACAGTTTTATAAACATTTATTTGATGTTCTGTTTGCTTTTCCTAGTAATTAACCTTTGACCTAATTGATCATAGATATTTATAAGCATGAGATTTG
Source organism: Carlito syrichta (assembly GCF_000164805.1). Taxonomy (NCBI): domain Eukaryota; kingdom Metazoa; phylum Chordata; class Mammalia; order Primates; family Tarsiidae; genus Carlito; species Carlito syrichta. The sequence continues at coordinate 1,108,484 of NW_007249905.1, read as the reverse complement.
TTAAGAAAGGAGGGAAAAATGAATGACTGTTCAGGTTATGCGTGTTGGACCCTCTTAGTAGGGGATTTTTAATTTTCAGCTGTGTCCAATCTAATAACTTAAATAACATATTTAGGCAATATTCAGTGTCTTTTGTTAATAATTAAGAAAACTGGGTATACCAGCTATTTTTTATTATTTTCATTATTGTTATTATTATTTTAATTTTTATTTCAGTGGCTTTGGAAGTACAGACGGTTTTGGGGTTCATGGATGCATTACATAGAGGAGAGGAAGTCTAAGCTTTAAATGTACCCTTCACTCCTACCAGCGCAAATTGTACCTGATAAGTGATTTTTTTATCCCGCTTTATCTTTCCAGGCTCCCCCTTCTGAGTCTCCAATGTCTATTATACCATTTTCTATGCCTTCACAATCCCATATTTTAACTGCCACTTGGAAATGAGAGCACGTGGTATTTGGTTTTCCATTCCTTCATTGTTTCACTTAGGCTAATTGTCTCCAATTCCATACAAGTTGTTGCAAAAGACATTATTTTGTTCTTTTTTATGGGTGCATAATATTCCATGCCGCGCGTGCGTGTGTGTGTGTATGTGTGTGTGTGTGAGAGAGAGAGAGAGAGAGATTTTCTTTATCTACTGACTAGTTGATGGACAGTTTGATTGTACATCTTTGCAATTGTGAATTGTGCTGCAATAAACATGCATGTGTCTTCTTTGTATAATGACTTCTTTTCCTTTGGTGGATACAAGTAGTGGGATCAGTGTCTTTTTCATTAAATTGTTTTGTTTATTACTAAATTCCTACCACCTACTTAGTGCATGGTACCTGGTGAATATTTAATTGCTTTTGAATAATTGAATGAAGAGAGGATGTGCCATGAAAACAGAGCATCAAGACAAAGGCTCTACTGGAAAACCCATCTAGGTAAGAAAGCTAGTGTGGAATGAATTCAGCAGGGAGGACACACATGAGGTTAACGAGTAAGCCTTTGACAGGATCTTGAAGGCTTTTCCAGGACATGGTAAACATTTAAACTTCGTTCTAAGAGGAATTTTTAAAAATGCCAGATTGATGCATGAGTGTGTGTCATGATCTAATTATGTGTTTTAAAAGATCATTTTGGCTGTTGATTGAAGATTATACCATAAGTATGAGAAAGGAGAAAGAGAATAATTAGAAAACTCTTTAATTATCCTGACTTTGTTGAAGTTGATTATGGTAGAAATCACAGCAGTGGTTGCATTTTTAAGATTAACCAAATGGGAACTGTTGACAAATTATTTGCCCATGTCAAGGTCAGGTGGAATCAAGAATGTCTTTTAGGTAAAAAGTTACCATGAACTTAGTGGTCAACATCAAGGCAAATTATCTCACATCAGAAGTCTGGAAACAGCTTGACTGGAGTCTCTGCTTAGAATATCATAAAGCTGTAGTCTAAGTACCAGACTGTGTCTTCATGTGGATTCTCTATTGGGGAATAATTTGCTTCCAACCTCATTCAAGTTGTAGACAGACTGCATGTCCTTATGGTCATAATGAGCACACTTGTTTCTTGCTGCCTGCTGGCCTGAGTTGCCGCTCATTTTGTAGAGGCTGCCCTCAGCTTCTTGCCATGGAAACCTCTAAAACATGACTGCTTTCTTTTTTAAAGCTAGCAAGAAGAATCTCTGGAGCAAGTCTGTTAGCAAGATTATATGATTATATAACATAATCAAGGAGCGATATCTTGTCAACTTTGGCAGGTTCTACTGGTTAGAAGAAAGTCAAATGTCCCACTCACACACAAGTAAAAGGGATTATACCAAGACATGAATACTAGAAGTGAGGGATTGATTATAAGGGCCAGGTTTGCATCTGTTCACCATGGATAGAACAGAAACTGGATCTCGAAAGACGGCACTGAAGAGCTGAACTGACACTGTATCACCTACTTGAGAACTCTGTCTTATATGTGATAATAAGAGTCCTTACTCATTAAAGCTATTTTTGGTAAGGAGTTCTGTCAAAAGTATTTTGTCTGACATAGGAACAAGAAAGATTAACAACTTCTCTCGTGAAGGCCTCTATTTTCTCTTTGAGTTAGAGAAGAATGATAGATTCGGGTCTTACGGTGAATGAAGGTTTATCATGGTAGTAAATGGGAAAGTCAAGTGATTAAGATCACATACAAGGAATTTCAGGTAGTGTTTCAGGACCTGATAAGATTAAAAAGTCTGATTATTTAATCACAACAGTCTGAAAAGTGTGAATTTTTCCCCTCTGCTCAACAGCTTGAATGTAGGAGTAGAGAAAGTAGACAGTTAATTGGCCAAATGAGAGCTGGTTTAAATATGATGCTATTGGCAAGAGAATGGATGGATTCATGACTAATATAATCTAGCAATGTGGAATCAGGAGCAGAGAGATAATTTTCCTGGTGAGTTGAAAAAAGTAAGATGGTAGAAAAAAGACTCTTTAAATGTAGATAGAAAACAAGTATAAAAAAAACAAAGATGTGAACAAAAAAAAATAAGCTAGGAGTAGAATATAAGACTCAAAAAGTACAAATACTGGCACAAAAACCTAGTCAGAGTTTGGAAAAGCAGGAGGAACTGAAGTAGAATGAGAAAAGGGGTCATAAAAGTTGAAGACAAAGAAATGGAAGGTCAAGATCCTGTAAGGTTTGCCCATGTGGACCCAGCATAAAGACAAGGCTTAAGACATGAGTGAAATGTTTATCCAGCATCAGAGATTTTAAGGAGGCTGGACATAGACATGGAGTATTGACAAGCGGTGAGAAGATGACAGAGATGAAAATGGATCAAGGTGATGAAGCCAGATGGCCTAAGCATCAAAGAAGAATATGTCTGTTTCCATTAGCTGTGTGTTTTAATGGTTTAGTAAGAGCATCAATGAAGTGAGAAACCATCAAAGTAGCCTCTGCATCCTGGTTTGCATGGATTTTGGGAAATTAGAAAAATTTCCTGTAAGAAACTAGAGGTGAAGCCATCTTCTCAGGCAACAACCTAAGATGTTAGTAAAGGAAAACAGGGGAGTTTATCTGTAATGTGGGAAGCATTTTTTTGTTTTACCTGCTATTGGAGTTCCTGGGTGGAGTTCAAAGGATTGGGTTGGATTGGAAGATGGCTTTAAGAGAAGAATAGAGAGACATATGAGGAAGACATTATTGAAGAGAACACATTATCTGCCACTATTGTATCTATCAGAGTTGTTGCTTTAAGCAAAACAAGACTTCCAGCAGATGTCTAGACTTTTGATGTCCCACATTACGAGCATATCTTGCTTTTGTGACAGTTTCATGCTCTGTATTAGGGAAACATCTGCTAGGCTGAGTTAGCTGTCATCTACTTTCACAGCAACATCAATTATGGTTTTCTTTCTTTTCATCTTCACCCAAATGTTCCCTACTGTGACCCAACCTCAGATGCATGGGTTTCCCTTCAGTTGCACACTTCCTTGGTACTCAGAGATAGTCCTTTACCATTTCTGTTCTATTTTTTTAAGAAAACAACAAAATTAACATATTCCTGGATCCCTTCTTTAAAGAATTGATCAGACACATATGAAATGGTATTAACTGGTATGATAAAAATTATATTTAGTACATAATATCTGTTCTCAGTAATTTTAAATCCACAGCTAAGTTTTTTAGTATGCTAAATTTCTGATTACTTTATATGATATACTAGAATTTGGCTTTTCTACCATTGTTTCCTTTAATTCCCTTTCTATTTCTTGCCTATTTTCTATAGTATTCTACTTTATAAAATCTATCTTAAGAGAGTCAACAGTTTAAAATTTTAAAGTGACTTGTACAGATTGGTTAAACTCGTGACAAATTTATTTTTTCCAGTTCTCAGGAGGTGCCCTCTTTTATGCTTCCAACAGCACTTACTATTATTAAAGTTGTTTTTATTCAAATCTCCTTTAGCATATCCTGGAGAAGAGCCTATATATAAAGAGCTAAAAATGTCTTTGATCATGAGAATTCCAGTAGTCACCACGTGTGGTGAATCCCAGGCACACAGCAAACCTTCTTGCTCTAGATGCAGCCCCAAGACTGGCTCTTCTCTCTACATATAACATCCAACCACTATAGGTTAGATTCAAGGTGGGCCAATCAGATTCCACCTCTGCCAAAGAATTTTGATTATAGAGGAAAAGATACAGACTGGGATTTCATGAGAGATGATGCAACTTGATGACAATGCCTTGGTTGTATCCAGGAATTCCTTGTCCCTGGAGCTGTCCCTGGTACCTGCCCTTGCAGAGAATTTGCTACTAAGTTCTTCCTGTGTGCTTTGAGTACCACACAATCTTATAAGAAATGTTTGTATAAAAGTAGGCCAAGGTGCATTGTTTTCTATTGCAAGTACTCTAAATAGCCTTAAAAGATACAGTACACTTATTAGTACTAGACAGAGAACTATTCAGTTTACACTTAGCCAGATATGTGTGTGTATGTATGTATGTGTGTGTGTGTGTATGTGTGTGTATCTTTGTCATGAATAAAAGTAGAATCTAGACCAAAAAATATAAATGAATCAGTGAAAGTCCATTATTTTTTCTAGAGAAGCAAAAGACTATGTACAAATCATTTTAAAAGTAGATTATAACATAAAAGCATACTTCAGATATGTTATATGTATGAGCTGTGATTATAAAGAGCTATGCCTCATTTCTTAAATGTGTCACAGAAATGATTTCATTGTGAGTAATATTATATGTTTATCATTTATGAACAAAATTTTTATGTGCTGTATTTTGGTAACAATTCTTTTTTTGTGCAATTTACTGAGGGGAAAAAATGAAGGGAGATAAGATTAATCCATCTCTTATATTTACTCCAGTTCACTCTATAAAATAAAATGAAGGTAGTTGAAGACAGCAATTATAAGGTTTAGTTTTCTCTCTAAGAAGCTCAAAGTACTTATCTGTCGTTATTCAATTGATTTTGTAGGATCCCCTTGAGAGTTGAGGAAACCAGCTATTTTATAACCAGCAAAATTAATGCAGAAACACCACATGCTGTGTTAACTATAAGAGCAGGATTAGGAATCACAACCTCTGAGTTTATGAAATGTTAGCCCATTAAATTATCCCAGTTTCCAGTGTCTATACAGCTTCTTTCTATTAACTGTGCTTCCAGTGCAGCAGTGAATCAAATGGCTAGACATTTTATGAACCTTCTGGTTTAAGGTGAAAGAAATCAGTTAGTGTCAATTAACTTCATTCATGGATCAACCCCTGTCTTTACAATTCTCTATGATCGCATGTGGATCATTGTTAAAATGCCACATGCATAGTGATTAGGCAAAACCATTTTAGAAGTTACAGTCATTTGTTTTAGTCTTCTGTTAAATATCTTTAACCTGGCCTTCTCTGTGTCTGTTGTGTCTTTCAGTCAACTGACCTTGATTTTCTGCATTTACCATTCACTTCTGCCAAACTGGTTTTTCTCCATGAGGTGAACATTACTCTGTTCTTTCCACTTATTTTATTTACATTGCTTATTATTTATTTTTAATTTTAAAATTGTTCATTTTAAAGATGTGGGGTAAAATTCAGGGCTAGATACACACATATTCCTTATGCATGTACCCTTGCTGATGAGGTATGCCCCCAGCCCCTGGCAGTTTCCCACTACTGCCAACCCCAGCCTCCCTCCCCTGGCAGTTTCCCACTACTGCCAATCCCTTTCTTACAGTATTATGATAATTGTTCAAGGTCCACTTATGAGTGAGAACATGTGGTACTCATTTCTTTGTTTCTGTGATAGATCACTCAGTATTATTATTGACTCTAAGTCCATCCAAGTTGCTTCAAAGTTCATAATTTTGTCCTTTATGGCTGCTTAATATTCCACTGTGTATGTGTACCACATTTTTAAAATCCATTCCTCTTTCAATGGGCAGCACAGTTGGTTCCATGTTTTTGCTATTGTGAATAATGCTGCAATAAACATGCGTGTGCAGGTACTTTTTTCCTAGAGTGATTTGAGTTTCTCCGGGTATATACATTGTTTATTATTTTAACAATCATGCTGTTTCTTCTGACATAATACCATGTCCTTTATCTAACTCTCACCGAATTCTACTTATCATACTGTCTCCATTAAGTCTTTCCAGGGACTTCAAATTAAATGATGCTTCTCACTTTTAAATTCCAGTCATGTTTCTGGGTTATTAGGAATAGTAACAGTGTGTACTGTACCACTTCCTCTTTCCCTGAACATTTACTCAACTATCATTGCTACTTTATGTACTTATAGGTCTTCTTCCCTAGGAGATTAAAATCTTCCAAGAACAGGAACCATGATTTACCTTATGATAGTTCAGATAACAACTAACATGTTAATTTGCACTTACCAGGTGATTAATAAATGAACAGTGCAGAGATGTTGGTCTATTTAGCCGCGTGTTTAAGTGAATTTGATGAATTCTAATGCTTTGGAAAACAGAGAAATTTTTTTTAACTTCTTGACTTGCTCTTATCAATAATATAAAGTAAGGGAATTACATATTTTTGTATTTTGAAATGAAGAATGGTTTAATAAAAACATATTTTTCATAATTTCCTAGCACTCAGTATGATGTCATTAGATAGTAGTTTAGTTTGCTGACGGTGGGCTAAATAGCACAAACATTACAAGTCCTTTTACATTAATATTAATCTTGTCTTATAATAATAATTAAGATACCATATTTGATGATTGGTCATTTTAATCTGTTGTCTACTTAGGCAGTCATTGGCTTATGTACAAACAGTCAAGGGCTATCCCCAAATGGCATTAAAATCTTATTCTCCACCTGCAATTTTGACCACGCTATCCATATTTGTTACTACTTACTTCTCTGTTATTCAACTTCATGATTTTAACCCCCTGTATACAAGTGCTTATTTCAGAGTGCCCTAGACTACCTCATTTCTCTGTGTTATTATGTATGTTTTTCATTACATTTCTTTGCTCAAAATTCCACACATTCAATTACATAAATATCTCTTGAATTATTAGCAGTAGAATAACTAGCTACTGCTAATGAATCTACTGCTTGTGTCAAAATATATAAGAAGGAATAAAATATAAATTATTTTATCAAGTTACTCAACTCTAAAATTTCTTCCGAAGGAAACTATCAGAATTAAGTAATAACGTTCATATACTAAGATGTTCATTATAGCATTATTTGAGATGTCAAAATATTCAAACCCAAAACAAAGGAAGTAAATATAATGTATTTATAAACATGAATCAGTATATTAACATTAAAGAATATTGTAAAAATATATCTTTTTTTTTTTTTTTTTGAGTTGGAGTCTCACTCTGTCACCCAGACTGGAGTGCAGTGGCCGCTCCCGGCCACTGCAGCCTCGACCTGCTGGGCTTCGGCGATCCTTCCGCCTCAGCCTTCAGAGTAGCTGGAACTACAGGTACACGCTACCACGCCCAGCTAATTTTTTGATTTATTGTAGAGATGAGGTCTCACCAAGTTGCCCAGGTGGGTCTCGAACCCGCGGAATAAGGCAATCCACTCACCTCAGCCTCCCAAAGCGCGGGATTACAGGCTGAGCCACCAAGCCCGGCAAAATAAATTATTTTTAAATTTCATTTTATTGTGCAATTGAGTGATTTGTTTTTCTATTATTGAGTAGTTTGAGTTCCTTGTATATTTTGGATATTAGTCCCCAAATTCTTTACAATGTTAAAGAATATAGTAAAAATATATCATTTTATGTTTTATTTTATTTTTAATTAATAAATAATAATTGGATATATATGTACGTGTGTGTGTGTGTGTGTGTGTGTGTGTGTGTGTGTGTGTGTGTGTGTGGTACAATGTGATAATGTGATGTTTCCTTACATGTATACATTGTAGAATGAACAAATCAAGTTAATTGACATATCATCACCTCAAATATTCATTCTTTCTTTGTGGTGGTAATATTTAAAATTCTCTCTTTTAGCTAATTTGAAATATGCAATACATTATTATTAACTATAGTCACCATGCTATGCAATAGATCACCAGAACTTATATCTTCTGTCTCACTTAAATTTTTACCCTTTGACCAAAGTCCTCCATTCCCACACCTCCAGTCTCTGATAGCCACCATTCTATAGTCTACATTTAAGAGTTTTTTTTCTTTTTTAAAGTTATACATATAACTGAGATCTTATGGTGTTTGTCTCTCTGTGCCTAGCTTATTTCAATTAGTAGAATATCTTCTAGGGGGTCTTCTCTGTTTTTGCAAATGACAACATTTCCTGCTTCTTAAATGCTAGTTTTCCATTTTGTATGTATACCATGTTTTAAAAATCTATTTGTTCATTTATGAGCACTTTGGTTGCTTCCATATTTTGGCTATTGTGAATATTGCTGCAATAAACATGAGACTGCAGATAACGCTTCAAAATACTAATTTAAATTCCTTTGCATATATATCCAGAAGTGGAATGGCTTAGCTTTTTTTTTAAAAAAAAAAAGATACATGCATACTTGTTTTTAATGCTTGTTTTTTGTTTGTTTGTTTTTTGAGTCAAAGTCTCACTCTATTGCCCAGGCTGGAGTGCAGTGGCACACTCATGGCCATCGCAGCCTCACCCTGCTGGACTCGTGATCCTCCTGCCTCAGTCTTTCAAGTAACTGGAACTACAGGTGTGGGATACCACACCCAGCTAATTTTTTGATTGATTGTGATGATGAGGTCCTCCCAATGGCCCAGGCTGGTCTTGAACCCTTGGACTCAGGCAATTCTCTTGCCTTCTCTTCCCAAAGTGCTAAGATTATGGGCATGAGTCACCAGGCCTGGTTACATCTGTTAAGGTATTGGAATCCGTTTGTGGTCTTGTGGATGTTGAACCAGTCCTACATCCCAGTAATGAAGCATACCTGGTCATGGTGGATGACTCTTGAGATGTGTTGTTGGATTCAATTTGCTAGAATCTTATTGAGAATTTTTGCATCTATGTTCACCAAGGAGATTGGCCTGAAATTCCCTTTCCTGTTGGATCTTTGCCAAGTTTATATATAAGTGTGGTGTTAGCTCATAAAATGATTTAGGGAGAGTTTCATCTTTCTTGATTGCCCAGAATACTTTTAATAAGATTTGTATCAGCTCCTCGTATGTTTTGTATTCAATTGGGAAGCCATCTGGTCCAGGGCTTTATTTTGGTAAGTAGATTATATCATTAGACACAGAAAAAGCTTTTGATAAAATCCAGCATTTCTTCTTTAGTAAAAACCCTTGAACACCTAGGCATAGAAGGAACATTCCTCAAAACAGTAAGAGCCATCTATGATAAACTCGCAGCCAACATGTTGCTTAATTGACAGAAGTTGGAAACATTCCCCCTGAAAACGGGAACAAGGCAATGCTGCCCACTCTCACACCTTCTGTTCAACATAGTGCTGGAAGACCTTGCTAGAGCAATCAAGCAAGAGAAGGAAATCAGGGGTATCCAAATAGGAAAAGAGGAAGTTAAGCTATTCCTCTTTGCAGAGGATATGATCCTATATGTTGAAAACTCAGGAGAGTCTGTCAAAATCTCCTTGCACTGATAAATAACTTTGGTAAAGTTTTAAGGTATAAAATCATGTGCAAAAGCCAGTTGCATTTCTGTACTCCAACAACAAGCAGGCAGAGAATCAAATAAGAAGCACAATACTATTCACAATAGCCACACACAAAAAATGCATTGACATCTACTTAAGAAAAGTGAAAGACCTTTACAATGAGAACTAAAGAACATTGCTCAACAAAATAAAAAATGACACAAGCAAGTGGAAAAACATCCTTTGCTCATGGATTGGAAGAATCAACATTTTCAAGATGCCCATCCTACCCAAGGCAATATAAAGATTCAACACAATACCCATCAAATTACTAACATCGTTCTTCTCAGACCTGGAAAAGATAGTACAGAAATTCATATGAAAACAAAAAGAGCACAAATAGCCAAAACAATTCTCAGCAGAAGGAACAAAGCAGGAGATACCACACTTCTGGACTTTAAACTTTACTATAAGACTACAGTAATCAAAATAGCAAGTACAGGTATATAGATCAATTAAACAGGACAGAGACTCCAAAAGCAAAAATGACCTGTCATCCAAATCATCTTTGACAAAGCCACCAATAATAACCACTGGGGAGAGGTGACCTTATTTACCAAATGATGCTGGAAAAACTGTCTGACTGTAAGCAGAAGAATGAAACAGGATGCTTATCTATCACCATATACAAAACTCAACTCTAAGTAGATCAAAAACCTAAACATAAAACCTCAAACTATAAGAAACCTAGAAGGAAACGTAGGAAACACACTTATGCATAATGGAGAAGGCAACCAATTCTTTTCTTTTTTCTTTTTTAGAAAGCAGGATTTATTGAGAGGATAGAAAAGCTCCCACAGTGGGAGGGGACCCAAAGGGATTGCCTGGCAAACAATTCTTGATCAAATTCCCAAAAGTATATGCCATGAAAGATAAGACAGACAAGTGGGACCTCATCAAACTGAAAAGCTTTTGCACAGCAGAAGAAACCATCAAGAGAGTGGGGAGGCAACCAACAGAATGGGAAAAGTATTTGATAATTGTGTATTATATCAGACAAATGCCTAATATCCAGGATCTACAAGGAACTCAGATAAGCCAAAAAAGATCAAAAGCAACCCTATTAAAAACTGGGCTGAGGACATGAAAAGACACTTTTCAAATGAAGACAGGTGAGCAGCCAACAGATACATGAAAAAATGCTCATCCTCACTAATCATCAAATAAATACAAATCAAAACCATACTAAGATGCCAGCTAACTCCAGTGAGCATGATCCTCAACAATAAATGAAAAAAATAAAAATAGATGCTGGTGTGGATGAGGAGAAAAGGGGGTACTTTTACACTCTTGGTGGGAGTGCAAACTAGTCCAACCTCGATGGGAAATAGTGTGGTGATATTTTAAAGGAACTAGAAGTTGACATTCCATAAAATCCATCAATCCCCCTTCTGGGAGTATACCTGGAGGAACAAAAATCATTCTACAAAAAGACATAGGCTTATTCACAATAGCAAAAACATAGAACCAGCCCTATTGCCCATCAAAAGTGGACTGGATAAAGAAAATGTGGTACATATTCATGATGAAATATTATGCAACCATAAAGAAGGACAAACTTGTGGGCTTTGCAGCAAATTGGATGAAGTTGGAGACAATTATACTTACTAATCTATCACAGAAACAAAGAACTGAATACCGCAAATTCTCACTCATAAGTGGGACCTGAACATTACCCACAATAACGCAAGGGAGGAATCGGCAGTAGTAGGACACTGCCAGGGCAGAGAGGAGGGATACGTGGCAATATAAAGCATATCTGGTCCTAAACCAGGGGAAGTGAGGACTGGATGAAGGCCCAAACTTCACCTGAAAGTAAATTACTCATATTCCTAATCCTGATTTATATCCCACATGCCTATAATAAATAAAGTTTCAAAAGTATTAAAATTTTTTAAGAAAAATAAAGCAAAACATAGACCATCTTTCTGAAAATACAAGCCATGTTCTAAACTGCAATGAAAATTCTAATAAAAGTTATCTCAATTTTATCTAAAACAAAGAAAGAAAGAAACCTGCATACTGTCTACCAAAGTTAATGTACACACTTATCAACACTTGTTATCTTTTATCTTTTTATAGTAGCCAATTTAAGAGGTATGAAGTGTTATCTTATTGTGATTTTAATTAGCATGCATGTGATGATTAGAGATATTGAGCATGTGTTCATAGATTTTTGGGCCATTTGTATATCTTCATTTGAAAAAATATCTATTAAAGTCCTTTGCCCATTTTGTAATAGCATTATTTGTTTTCTGTTATTGAGTAGTTTGAATTCCTTGTATATTTTGAATATTAGCCCCTTATCCAATGTACTATTGCAAATATATTCTCCCAATTCATGTGTTGTCTCCTTTTTCTGTTGTTTCCTTTGGTGTGCAGAAGCTTTTTAGTTTGGTGAAATGCTGTTTGTCTGTTTCTGCTTTTGCTGCCTGTGCTTTTGGTCTCTTATCACTGCCTGGCTAATGTCTTGAAGTTTATCACTTATCTTTTCTTCTACTAGTTTTATATTTCCAAGTTTTACATTTAAGCCTTTAATCTATTTTGAATTGATTATTTTAAAAGACATAAGATAAAGGTCTAATTTTGTTCATCTGCATGTGGATACCTAGTTTTTCAGCACCATTTTTTGAAAAGTGTATTTTTCCCATTGTGAGTTCTGGCACCTTTGTGAAAAATCAATTGACCATAAAAGTGTGAGTTTATTTCTAGGCTATTTATTGTAGTCCATTAAATGATGTATACATTTTTATGCCAGTACCATGCTGCTTTTATTACTATAGATTTGTAGTATATTTTGAAATCTAGTAGTGTGATACTTTCAGTTTTGTTCTTTTTGTTCAAGATGGCTTTGAGTATTTGGAGTCGTTCGTGCTTCCATACAAATTTTAGGATTGTTTTATTTCTGTGAAGAATTATATAATTTTGATAGAGAGTCAATGGAATCTGTAGATCACTTTGGGTAGTATGGACAGTATGACAATATTAATTATTCCAATTAATGAATACAGGAAATCTTTTCATTTATTAGTGTCATCTTCCATTTCTCTTATCAATATTTTATGGTTTTCAGTATACAGATCTTTCACCTCCTTGGTTATGTTTATTCTTAAATAATTTTTAGATGCTAATGCAAATGAGAGTGTTTTCTTAAAAATTTTAGCTAGCCCTTTGTTAGTCTATAGAAATGCCACTAATTTTGTATGTTGATTTTGTTTTGTGTAACTACACTAAGTATCTTTATTATTTCTAACCATTTTTGAGTTGACTGCCTAAGGTTGTCTGCATACAAGTACATGTCATTAGCAAATAAATAATTTCACTAGTTTCCTATTTAAATCTTTTATTTTTTTCCTTGCCTACTTGCTCTGGCTAGTATTTCAAAGTACTATGTTGAATAGAACTGGTGAAAGTGAACATCATTGTCTTGTTTCTGATTTTTGAGAAAAAGTCTTGACCTTTTTATCATAGAATATATTGGCTGTGTAATATGTCATATATGGCTTTATTATTTTAAAGAACACTTTTTGGTATCTAATTTTTAAGCCTTTTTATCATGAAAGGATGTCGAATTTTATCAAATACTTTTTCTACATCTATTAAGATGATCATATGTTTTCTGTCCTTTACTCTGTAAATATATTATTGATTTGCATATGTTGAATCATCCTTGCATTCCAGAGATAATTCTCACTAGATCAGGGTGATGAATTTTTTTTAATGTACTGTTAAATATGGTTTGCTAGCATTTTGCTGAGGAATTTTACATCTATATTTATTAATGATATTGGCTAGTTTTCTTTTTTTTCTTATGGTGTATTTACATGGCTATGGTATATGTGTAATGCTGCCTGCATCAAATTAATTTGGAAGAATTTTCTTCTTTTCACTGATATTCCTGACTTCCTTCTCTTGTCTAATTTCTCTAGCTAGAACTTCCAATACAATGTTGAACTGGAGGAGTGGGAATGGGTAGTCTTGTCTTCTTCCAGTTTTCAGGGGAAATGCTTCCAGTTTCTGTCCATTTAGCAATATGCTGGCTGTGGGTTTATTGTAATAGCACTTACTATTTTGAGGTATGTTCCTTCTATGCCTATTTTGAGGTATGTTCCTTCTATGTTTGAGGGTTTTTTATCAAGAAGGGATGCTGCATTTTATCTAAAGCTTTTTCTGCATCTAATGATAGAATCATATGGTTCTTTTTTTAACATCTGTTTATGTATTTAATTACATTTATGATCTTACAGATGTTAAACCAGCCCTGCATCCCAGGGATGAAGCCTACCTGTTTATGGTGGATGATTTTTGAGATGTGCTGTTGAATCCCATTTGCTAGAATCTTGTTGAGAATTTTTGCATCCATGTTCATCAAGGATACTGGTCTATAGTTCTCTTTTTTGTTGTTGAACCTTTACCTGGTTTGGGTATCAGTGTAATATTAGCTTTGTAAAATGATTTGGTGAGAATTCTGTCTTTCTCAACTGCCTGAAATACTTTCAGTAGGATTACTGTCTGCTCCTCCTTGTAGGCTTTGTAGAATTCTGCTGGAAAACCATCTGATCCAGGTTTTTTTGTTTGTTTTTTTATTTGTTTTGTGTGTGTGTGTGTGTGTGTGTGTGTGTGTGTGTGTGTGTGTGTGTGTGGGTGGATAGTTATCTTGTGATAGAGTCAATTTCCTGGGTTGTTACTGATAATTTAGTGTCTAAATGTCTTCCTTTTCAACTTTGGGAAGTTGTATGATGTCAGAAAGCCCTTAATTGCACTTAGGTTATCAAGTTTGTTTCCATACAGGTGTGCATAGTAATTGCTGATAATCATTTGTATTTCTTTGAGGTCAGTTATTATTTGATCATTTGCATTTCTGATTGTGTTCATTTGGGCTTTTCCTCTCTTTTTCTTGGTCATTCTGGCTAGGAGTCAATCAATCTTGTTTATGTGTTCTAAGAACCAGCTTTTTGCGTTGTTGATTTTTTCCTATGCTATTTTTGTCTTCTATGTCCTGTTCTTGAGTTTTTACTTTGGTGATCTATATTCTTCGGCTAAAGTTAGGGTTTTGATGGTGTTGTCTTTCCAGCTCCCTTAAGTTATTTGTTAGATTGTTAATTTGTGATCCTTTTCTTGCTATGTGTTGCTAGAAAATATAAATCCCACTTTTAGAACTGCTTTTATGCATTCCACGTTTTGGTAAGATGTTTCTTTGTTGTCATTTGTTTCCAGTAGTCTTTTGAATTCTGTGTTGACCTAGTAGTCATTCAGCATCATGCTGTTTAGCGTCCATGTCTTTGTGGGTTTTGGGGAAATAAGCCAAACTCAGCTTCATCAGAAATGGAGAATTAAAATTCTTCCAGACATCCAATCCCCAAGAGATTATACAGCCTCCAGACCAGCTCCATGCTTAAAGGATGCTTAAAAAGCTATTAAGCACAGAAGAAAAAAAATATAATGAGCATGCACTTCCCAAGAGACACAGAATCTCAAAGAATACATTGCCACTGCAAACTTGAAAAGACACACATACATCAACCACAAAGTTAAAAAAAAAACAAAGAAAACACTTTATAAGAACCTAATGACAGGGATAAACAATCACATTTCAATATTCAGCCTGAACATGAATGGACTAAATTCACCACTGAAAAGACATAATGGCAATCTGGATAAAAAACCATGACCCTGGCTGGGCTTGGTGGCTCAGCTGTAATCCCAGCACTTTGGGAGCCTGAGGTGAGTGTATTGTCTGAGTCTGCGGGTTTGAGACCCGCCTGGGCAACTTGACCAGACCTCATCTCTACAATAAATCAAAAATTAGCTGGGTGTGGTAGCATGAACCTGTAGTTCCGGCTACTTGGAAGAATGAGGTGGAAGGATCGCCATAGCCCAGCAGGGCGAGGCTGCAGTGACAGGGAGCTTGCCACTGCACTCCAGTCTGGGCAACAGAGAAAGACTCCAACTCAAAATAAAACATGACCCAATAATTTGCTGCCTCCAGAAAACTCTTCTCACCACCAGGGACAGATTCAAAGTTAGAGGATGGAAAATGAATTTCCATGAGAATGGATCACAAAAGAAGACAGGAATTGTGATCTTAATATCAGACAAAGCAACCTTTAAGCTATCAAAAATTTTAAAAGATCATAATTTTGTTTTTCTTTATGGCTGCATAATATTCCATCGTGTAAATGTACCACATTTTCTTTATCCAGTCCACTTTCAATGGACAACACTGTTGGTTCCATATTTTCCTATTGTGAATACTATTGCAAGAAACATGCATGTGCAGGAAACTTTATTATTGAGTGATTTGAGTTACTCTGGGTATATTCCCAGAAGGTGGAATGCTGGGTTTTGTGAAAGGTTGATTTTCAGAATTATGAAATTTTCAACAACCTGGATGAAATTAGAGTCTATAACACTCAGTGATTTATCACAGAAACAAAGATCTGAGTGCCACATGTAGTCACTCATAAGTGAACCTTGAACATTTATCATAATACCATATGAAAGAGATTGGCAATAGTGGGACATTGCCAGGGAAGGGGGGGGCACATAACAACAATAAGGGTGCCCACACTTTACCTGTATGATGACCACATATGTACCTAACCCTCATTCGTACCCCACATTTTAAAAATAAAATAATATTAAAAAATTTTAAAAGATACAGAAATACACTATATAATGATAAAATGTTCAATCCACCAACAAGAAATATCATCCTAAACATATATGCAGCCAACACAGGAGCACCAGCATTTATAAAACTACTAAGTAAATGAAAAAAAGATATTGGCTCTACCACTATTACAACTAGGGACTTAAATACCCTACTAACAACCATAGATACATCATCAAGGCAAAAAAATCAACAAAGAGATCTGGAACCTCAACTTGACACTTAACTAAATGGACTTAATAGATACCTACAGAACACTCACCCAACCACCACATAATATACATTTTACTCATCACCACGTGAAACATACTCCAAGATCTAGCACATCCTTGACCACAAATCCAGCATAAACAAATTTCATAAGATCAAAATACTACCATGTACCTTCTTAGACCACGGTGGAATAAAACTAAATATCAACACCTTCAGATCTCTTAATGTTTGCTTTAATGTTTAGGTGTACTGATGTCAATTGCATACATATTTACAATTTTTATATTTTTATAATTTGCTACCAGAAATGTATTATAACTCTAATGATAACCATAAGACCCACTTCAATATCTTGCAAGGACTACATTATATGTAACCTAGAAATATGATTCAGCTTAGTTGGGAATTTCCAACTCTGGCCCAGGGTTTCCTGGATCTCTATGAAAACGGAACCTAAAAACTCTGTCCTCAATAGAAGGCCACCTCAACTCAAATGCAACTTTCATGAATTTTAATGCTTACTATTACAAGAATAACTTAAATTTTCTTTATAAAAGGAATACTTGGTAACTGGCCTGAACAGAATGTAGTTATTGGAAAGAGGGGATAATTCCTCAAACCCTGACAATGGTCTCTGACTGAGACCTTTCTAGTCAAGGGATTATCTGACCTCTTGAGTGCATTTGCCTAGTCTACTTTTGCTGTCCATCTTATAAGAACACTTTTAGAAGAAACTGAACATCAGATGATGTCTAAGACTCATCTTTGATGTAAATAGGATGGAGAAGGAAATGTTATCCTTAGGGAAGCTGGTTAACTAGGACAACTCAAGAACCCCAACTTGACAATCCTTTTGCTGAATTGACCCCTCTATCACTATATAATGACCTTCTTTGTTTCTCTTAAGAATTTCTGTCCTAAAATCTATTTTGTCTGAAATACATATAGTTTCTCTTTCTCTCTTTTGGTTTCTATTTTCATGGAATGAGTGTGTGTGTGTGTGTGTGTGTGTGTGTGTGTGTGTGTGTGTGTGTGTGTGTCTTCACTTTATGTATCTTTTAAGGTGAAGTAGGTCTCTAATAGGCAGTATATAGTTAGGTCTTGTTTTTTGTTGTGGTGGTTTTGTTTTAGTCTATCTATGCCTTTTGACTGGAGAATTTAATCCATTTACATTCAAAGTAATTATTGATAGATAAAACTTACTAGTGTTACTTTGTTGTTTTCTGATTGTTTTGCATAATTTTTTTTCTTTTTTCTTTTTGATTTAATGGATTTCTGTAATGATAGACTTTAAATATTTTATTTTATCTTTTGTGTATCTAAACTTTTGCTTTGTTTTTTACCTGAAACTTGCATAAGATATCTAATAGGTATAGCAGGCTATTTTAAGCTAATAGCAACTTAATTTTGATTGCATTGACAAACTCTACACTTCTATTTCACCTCTGCCTATGTTTTGTAGTTTCTTTAAATTTTATTTCAAAAATGTGGGGTACAATTCAGCAATTGGTATACAAGTGATCATCGTACAAGTAAAGTTTGGGCCTCCCTTTGGTTCCCACTTCGCCCGACTTGAGACCAGTTACCCTTACTGATGTTAGGTGACCCCCCTCCCCTGGAAGTTTCTGGCTACTGCCAATCCCTTTCTTATAGTATTATGGCAAATTTTCAGTCTGTACTTATGAGTGAGAACACGTGATACTCATTTATTTGTTTCTGTGGTAAATTACTGAGCATTATTTACTCTAAATCTATCCAAATTTCTGCAAAGTCCATAATTTTGTTCTTCTTTAAGACTGCACAATATTCCATTGTGTATATGTACCACATGTTTTTTATTCGGTCCAGTTTTGATGGGCAGCATGATTGGTTCCATGTTTTTGCTATTGTAAATAATGCTACAATAAACATGTATGTGCAGACATCTTTTTGTAGAATGATTTAAGTTCCTCCAGGTATATTCCCAGATGGGGAAATGCTGGGTCATATGGAAGGTCAATTTCTAGCTCTTTTAGGAATTGCCACACTATTTTCCATAGAGGTCGAACTAATTTGCATTACCATCAACAGTGTAGAAGTGTTCCCTTTTCTCCGCATCCCTGACAGATCTGTTGTTATTTTTGTTTTACTAATGATGATCATTCTTACTGGAGTTAGGTGGTATCACAATGTGATTTTGATCTGTATTTCTCTGACGATTAGTGAGGCTGAACATTTTTTCATGTGTCTGTTGGCTGCCCGTATGCCTTCTTTTGAAAAGTGTCTATTCAAGTCTTTTGCCCACATTTCTTTTTTGAGTCGGAGTCTCACTCTCACTCTGTCACTCAGGTTGGAGTGCAGTGGCACACTCATGACCACTGCAGCCTCAAACAGCTGGGCTCAGGCGATACTTCCACCTCAGCCTTCCAAGTAGGTGAAACTATAGGTGCCCCCCACTATGCCCAGCTAATATTTTTGAGAGACGAGATCTCACCAAGTTGCCCAGACTGGTCTCGAGCCCTGCGCTCAGGCAGTCCTCTTCTCGGCCTCCCAAAGTGCTGGGATTACAGGCTTGAGCCACCGTGCCCGGCCTGCCCACTTTTTAAAGGGGCTGTTTGTTGTTTGTTTTTCTTTTGGCATGTTTAAGTTATTTGTAGATCCTGGATGTTAGGCTTTTGTCAGATATGCAGTTGGCAAATATTTTTTTCCCATTTTGTGGGCTGTCTCCCTGCTCTCTTAATGGTTCTTTTGCTTTGCAGAAGCTTTTCAGTTTGATGATGTCCCATTCGTCAATCTTATCACTTATGATATGGGTTTTGGAGTTTTGATCAAGAATTGGTTGTCTATTCTGATTTTCATAAGGGTGTTTCCTGCATTTTCTAAGATTCTTAACATTTGATGTTTTAGATTTGTCAGACTGTCCACATGTAGAAGAAATATCTCACTAACCTATCTGATCATTGTTTTAATGTGCCTTATGAAATATTTTTATCTAAACCACTGTGTCTGTGACTGTATCTGTGTCTCCTTGAGATTACAATGTGCTGTGTTCTGTATCAGGAAATGTTAGAATATTGAATGTATGTATATTCTAGTTTTTTCTACCCTAATGGTAAATATAACATGGATGTCTATGCCCCCTTCTCTACAAACTAGGGAGAAAATCTGTGACAAATACCTGTACTAAAGCTCTGTACTAAGTCTCCCTCTGCTTCTGGAGAGATAGCTGCTAGGAGCAGGCTCATTGTATATCGATCTTTAAGTTTTCTGTGGTCTAGGGCCACTTAGGAATGCAAAACTCCATCAACTCCCAAATTTAGATTATTAAGGAGACAGACATGTGAGTGGAAGCTATGAAAGTTGTGGCACTCAGTGTATCAACAAATTTATTCCAGGAAGAATGAGACCAGTATTTATTCCTCGGGTGAACTGGAAGAAAGGTTTGGAAAGTGCCAAGCTCTGGCTCAAGCTCCCATCGGGATACTGTTTGCCTCATTAACTACCTGCTCCAACTTTGTTAGAAGTCACACCATCAAGTGACCACTGAAAGAGTGTGCAGTAAATTCTTTTGACAGAGAAAATGGGTTCTGTGCATTCCATCTTCTGCACTGTTCTCAGAGGGTATAGCCCTGGGAAGTGTTTGCATGGTCATCTAAAATCACCTCTGTGTTCTCTGCTATAAGGAAACTTGTATATGCCTAGTCTCTTCTGCTCCCAGAGCTATGGATGTTTAGGATGAGTGTTTTAGGTGGGAGCTGTAAACATTGGGGTACTCAATACATGTAATAACTCCTTCTGGGAGAAACAAGGAACTGCATTTTTAGAGCACTTTCTCTGTACTGCTCCAGGGAATGAAGCCTCTAGACGTGCTTGTGTGCTTATATAAAACTACGGCTTTTTCTATGGTCCAGACTCATGTTTGCCTAGTTCCCGTGGCTCCCAGATGTGGGAGGTTTAGGATGCAGTCCCTTGAGTGGAAGCTTTAAAAATAAGAAAAATCCACATCAAGTAGATAGAAAAGCTTCCTTGAGTGGAAGTTTTAAAAGTTGAGTTGCTAGATACATGGATCAACTCTTTACAAAAAACATTATTAGACTTGAAATTTTCCTTCGGGAAGGCCAGTGAGAAAGCTCAGGAAGCGCCAATTTGTTCCTCAAGCTGTCAGTGGGCTACAGTTTGCCCCTTTTACTCTCCAATGCATGATAGTTAAAAGTCATGTTGCCACGTAGCCTCTAGTAGAGTGCCTCATAAAACTCTTTCATGGAGAAACAATGAGCTACATTTTTTAAGGCACTTCTCTACTTTTCTCTCAGGGAATGAGGCCCAATAAAGTGCTTCTATGCTTGTATCAAACTTCTGCCTTTTTTCCTGTGGTCTGAAGAAATTCACATATGCCTAATCCTCTCCATTTTCAGAGGTGGCAAATTAAGAAGTAAACTGTGTCGAACGTTAGAGTTAGAGACTATATGTGAGGTTTAACCTTTCCACTCAACAGGGAGAAGCCAGGTGTTGGGGGTCTCCTTTCCTAATTGTACGGTGTTGACCCCACACCAAGGTCTGTGCTTGTAGGTAACTCAGGCTTTTCTGTCTACTTTATGTGGATTTTTCTTATTTGTTCTGTTGGTAGAGGTCTTTCAGCTGACTTTTTCTCAGAGAAAATTGATATATAAATAGATGTTTATTTGGTGAATTTGTGTGTGGAAAGAGGCAGAAGGTTTCTATTCCACCATATCCCTGAGGTCATCTCCAAAAAAAAAAATATTTTATGACAATCACAAATGAGAGATACTTAGTATTATATGACATAGCTTATTTATTCATGTATTTGAGCATATTTGTGATCATATGTAATGTGTCACACATAATTTAAGGCATATTTATAAACCATAAATAAATAAGTCACTGCCCTTATAAAACTTATATGCCCATTGTCAAAATAGATCATTAAAAAAGCAGACAAATAAATGTAAAGTATCAGGTAGGAATGAACAAAAGAAAGAAGGCATGCCATGGAATTACTGATTTCTAAGGTTAATAAAGTAATTCTATTTTAAAAAAAGAAAAAGAAAGAGAAGCCTTACTCAGGTGCTATTTCTAAAGATGGCCAACAAAGACTCAGTCAAATGAATACGTGGAAAAGTGTATTTTAGACAAAGCAAATATTAAAGCCTTGATTTTTGGAATGTGCTTGCCATTGAATATAACTGGCATTCAAAAGGAACAAATGCGTGAAAGAATGAATTATTCAGTTCTTTTAGCTGTGATCCTAGGGTTGCATAGGTTTTATTGATCAGCTCTATAGAGGCATGTCCTATTAGCTGGCCCTAGACTTACAATAATGAAGTGCCTATCACTTGCCAGGCACTTTTTCCAGCTTATTTGAAATGACAAATCTAAACCTTTGTTATCATGCCGTTCCCTTTTACTGGCAAGGGAACTGAAAGTCAAGAGGCTTATATATTTCTCCATAACTTATAATCCAGGATTTAAACACAACCAATATTGTTCTATATCCAAAACTCCTTATACCATGTTCTATTGCCTTTTATGACCACAAAAGTATAAGAATTCACATGTTTCCATTACACAAAAAACCACAAGAAGTCCCAGGTGTGTACACCTAAGAGAAAGTGGAATTTTATACATGAACTCTCTTCATATATGATAAACTAGCAATGAATTTTAACACACTTAACAAATCTTTGCTAAGCTTAACAAAGAATATAATATCAAATATTATTTTAATGCAAATATCTATGATTTATCTCCTAGATATTTTAACCAGTAATTTTTGCTGATTATATTTAAGTTGAACGTTCTGATTGAGAAAATTATGAATTTTCTAGTTTTAGTGACATACATTCACCAGTATTAATTATAGTTTAAGAAGAATAGATTAAGTTATTATAATTATTTATAGTTACTACATTATTATGATTATAATAAATGCTTATAAAATACTAAAATTATTTATTATACCATTTATTAATTATAGTTTAATAATTAATTAAAGTTTCAGAAATTTCTATATACTGCCCAAATTTATCAAATCTTCTCTCCAATCAATAGATGACAATTAATTCATTTTTTTTTTTTTTTTGAGTTGGAGTCTCACTCTGTCGCCCAGGCTGGAGGGTAGTGACACACTCACGGCCACCCCAGCATTGACCTGATAGGCTACGGCAATCCTTCTGCCTCAGTCTTCCAAGTAGCCAGAACTATAGGCGTGTGCTACCACACCCAGCTAATTTTTTATTTATTGTAGAGATATGGTCTCATCAAGTTGCCCGTGCTGGTCATGAACCCGCAGGCTCAGGCAATCCACTCGCCTCTCAAAGTGCTGGGATTACAGACTGAGCCATGGAAACTGGCTGATGACAATTAATTCTAATGACTCTATTCGGAAATGAGGTCTCTCCTGATAATCTTGGGAGAACTAAATTCCTTTTTCTTTTTTGAGGGGGGAGGGCTGGTAAAAAAAATGTCTTTTTATCTTTCAGCATTCTTAATTTTCTCAGAATTTTATTTTTTACTATTTCATTGTAGGAAATCTCAGACACACTAAAAGCCATCTTACTTTTACCTGATAGACTTACTTTTTTAGGAAGCTTACTCTGAAAACCAGTCATTTATACTACTCTTGAAGTCCCCCTTAACTCCTACCTCCTGCTTGGTCAGTTAGCATGTTATGCATAGAAATAATTCATTTCATTCTACAAAATTTGACAATATCACTATTTTATAATTAAGAGCAGGCACTTTGATTTCAGTTAACATGGGTTGGAATACTAAGTTGTATTCTCTTAAGATGTGTTTATGATCCATTTAGAGTTGATTTTTGTGTATGGTGATAGGTAGGGGTCTTGTTTTAATCTTCTGCATGTGGCAAGCCAGTTTTCTCAGCACCATTTACTGAATAGGTTCTTCTCTCCCTGGTGTTTCTGGTGGAGGCTTTGGTGAAGGTGACTTGGTTGAGAAATTGAAGTTTTGCTTCTGGAATCTCTATCCTGTTCTATTGGTCTATATGCCTGTTCCAATATCAGGCTGTTTTGATTATTGTAGCCTTATAATAAAATTTGAGTTCTTCTGGAAGTGTGATACCTCCTGCTTTGTTTCTTTTGCTGAGGATTATTTTGGCTATTCGTGGTCATTTATATTTCCATATGAATTCTCAAGTATAAATATTCTCTAACATTATTTTAAGTAATTATTTAGTTTGTTAAAATCTATGTTTAATATTTTCACAAATAAAAGGAGCTTGACATCTTTAAAAGTAGTCAAACTGGAGGTAAATATCTAAAAGTGGTTTATAATAATTTAAATCCCTATTGTGTTAACTATGCATTTGATGCTTTCTTTAAGCATTTTACTTACAAAACTTGCATCTTTACAGAACCTTCTGAGATGTGAAATACGATTATCCCTATTTTGCATTTGAGAATTGAAGGCTTAATTAAGTTGAAGTCTCATAAACATATCTTTTTTTTTCTTTTAAAAATGTGGTATACCATTCAGAGTCAGGTATACAAATGTTCATTATGCAAGTACTCTTGTTGATGAAGTGTGAAGTGTGCCCCTCCCTCCCCTGATAGTTTCTCACTACTGACAATCCTTTTCTTATGGTATTATGAAAATTGCTCAAGTTTCACTCATGAGTGAGAAAATGTGATACTTGGTTCTTTGTTTCTGTGATAGATCACTCAGTATTACAGACTTGAAATCCATCCAAGTTGCTGTGAAGTTCATAATTTTGTCCTTCTTTATGGCTGCATTATATTCTATCATGTATATGCACCACATTTTTTTATCCAGTTCTCTTTTGATGGAGAGCACAGTTGGTCTGATGTTTTTGCTATTGTGAATAAACATGCATGTGCAGATATCATTTTCATAGAGTGATTTTAGTTCTTCTGCATATATTCCCAAAGGAAGACTCGTGGGGTTATATGGAAGGTAGATTTTAGGTCTTTTAGGAATCACCAAACTCTTTTACACAGAGGATGTACTAGTTTGCACTCCCACCAAGGGTGTAGAAGTTTTCCCTCCCCCACTCCCATCATCTGTTGATTTTTTAAATTATTAATGATGGCCATCCTGACTGGAATTAGGTGGTATCCTAATTAATTTGCATTTCTTTGATGACTAGTGAGGCTGAATATTTTTTCATGTATCTGTTGGCTACTAGTATGTCTTCTTTTGAGATGTGTCCATTCATATCTTTCACCCACTTTGTAATGGGGCTTTTTTTTTCTTTATGGCACATTAGAGTTCCTTGTAGATCCTGGATGTTAAGCCTTTGTCATATATACAGTTGGCAGATATTTTTTTTTCCATTCTGTGGGTTGTCTCCTCACTCTAGTGATGGTTTCATTTGTTTTCCAGATGCTTTTTCAGTTTGATTAGTCCCACTTGCCTATCTTATCTCTTATGGCATGGGCATTTGGGGCTTTGATCAGGAATTGGTTGCCAGTTCCAATTTCCATAAGGGTGTCTCCTGCATTTTCTAAGGTTCTTATAGTTTGAGGTTTTACATTTAGATCTTAACAAATGGAAAAACATTCCTTGAGTATGGATTAGAAGAATCAGTATTGTTAAGATATCCATCTTACACAAGGCAATCTACAGATTTAACACAATATTCATTAAATTATCAGCATCATATTTCTCAGACCTGGAAATGACAATACAGAAATTCATATGGCAACAAAAATGACAATAAATAACCAAAACAATACTAAGCAAAAGAAACAAAGCAGGAGGTATCACACTTCCAGAATAACTCAAACTTTATTAAGGCTACAATAATCAAAACATCCTGACATTGGTATACGAACAGGCATATAGACCAATAGAACAGGATAGAGATTCCAGAAGCAAAACTTCAATTTCTCAACCAACTTACCTTCAACAAAGCCTCCACCAACAACCACCAGGGAGAGGAGAACCTATTCAGTGAATGGTGCGGAGAAAACTGGCTGACCACAGGCAGAAGATTAAAACAAGACCCCTACCTATCACCATATACAAAAATCAACTCTAAATGTATATATGACCAGACATCCATAAAGAGCTTTTCTTTTAAATAAAATATTTTTACATAATAACATATAACATACAAAATATAACATACAACATTGATAAAATTATGTTAGCATTTGATTATAATCAGAGTGGTTTGATGAAGGTTTAGATTTAAAATCGAAGCATCTTATTTCTTACCTAGCTGTGTGCCTTCCAACAATCTCTGTGAACCTCTATTTCCTCCTCATCTCTAAAATACCCTAGGGCTTATGATGATTAATTAAAATAGTATATTTAAATCAAAAGCCATATACTAGCATATACTAGATTTCAATCTTTCTCTCTCTCTCTGTCAAACACACACACACACACACACACACACACACACACATTTACAAAATGGAAAGTGTTCGTAAAGAAAACAGAAGAAGTTACCAAATTATAAAATTAAAGAAAGAAAAAGGAAGGAATTAAGGAAGGGAGGTTGTTTTTCCTGCGAAAAGTAAAGCACAAAATCCAAACCAAGATGTAGTGCTACAGATGCCATCAGAATAAATTTAAAAGTCATAAATGACCACTTTGCTCAATTATATTTTATGAGACTTGCATGAAATGGATGACATGCTGATTATATGCAGTAGTTTCTAGGCTGAAGGAAAACAGATATTTATTCATTACTGATGGGAGTATAAAGTCATATAACCTTTATAGAGAGCAATTTGGCAATCTACTAAATCTCATAATTCACATACACTTTGACTCAATAAATTCATGTCCTGAGATTTAGCCTACAAATATTCTTATATGTGTGAAGTGATGTACACATATGCAGAGAAAACAACCTACATAGAGATTGGCTGTAAAGTGTTGGGGTTTCTACAGCGAAATACTAGGCTCTTGCTAGAAGAAGAATGAAGTAACTCTATATATGCTGATAAAAGTACAATATATGCTATTTAGTGAAAAGATCAACTTACAAAGCAAGAGCATAGTATACTTCCTCTTACAGAAAAAATAGCAAATCTGCATATGTGTGCATAAACTCATGCACATACAGACTTTCTCTAGAAGGATATTCAAGAAATTATAACAATGTCTGCATTTGGGTAAAATAATTGGGTATCTGGAAAACAGGCTGGGTAGGAAGAACATTTTTTAACTATATTTATTTTATAACCTCAAATTTTACATTTTTTTCATGTATTATAAGTTGAAAAACTTTAACATTTACTTTAACTCATACAGTGGCTATTTTGGTGACAGAAAGTTAAACACTTCATTCTCTTTCTTAGATTTTCACTCAGCTCATTAGTATATTAAGAACTCTAATATTAATCTAAAGATAATTAGTTATGGTGTACTTTGTACAGAATATTATATTAGACCCTGGGCTTATAAACAGGAGCAACATAGACTCAGCCACCACTCTCAGAAAGCTTATTATTTATCCAGAAAAACAACTAATGATCATATAAATAAATATTTTTTTACTTTGTTTTATCCAGGATTTTCAAGATTATTTCACTGCAAAGCAGTTTTTAATGTGTATCACTTTCAACACTTGAAACACACTTCAGACAAATTGATGAGAAAGGAAGAAAAACCATTAAAAAAACTGGCAAAGGACATGAATAGATACTTTTCAAAGTAAGAAACACAAGCGGTCAACAAACATATGAAAAATACTCAACATCACTATTATCCAGAGAAATGAAAATCAAAACCACAATGAGATACCATCTCACATCACTCAGAATAGCTATTATTAAAAAGTCAGAAAACAACACATATTGGGGAGGTTTCAGAGAAAAGGGAATACTCATACACTGCAATGGGGATGAAAACTACTTTGAATGAAAACACTTTGGAGATTTTTCAAAAAACTAGAAATAGACTTACTATATGACCCAGTAATCTCACTACTGTGTATCTACTCAAAAAAAGCATAAATCGTTCTACCAAAAAGACGCCTACACACATGTTTATTGTGGCACTATTCACAATAGCAAAACCATGGAATCAACCTAGATGTTCCTCAACAGTGGACTGGATAAGGAATGTGTGTAGGTATACACCATGGAATACTATGCAGCTATAAAAAAGAATAAAATCATGTCATTTGCAGCAACATGGAAGCAGCTGGAGGACACCATTCTAAGTTAATGATCACAGAAACAGAAAACTGAATACCACATGTTCTCAACTGCAAGCGGGAGCTAAAACACTGAGCACACGGATGAAAACGACAGACACTGGGGACTACTAAGACAGGGAGAGAGAGCAGTTGTTAAGTGATGTAAAACTCCCCATCGTGTACCATGCTCACTACCTGGATGACAGATGGAATCAATAGAAGCCCAAATCTCACCATCATGCAATACACCCATTTAACAAACTTGCACATGTATCCTTGAAAAAAAAAAGAAAGAAATTATATGCTATAATATTCTCTTCTCTAACAACAAGATCTTTCTTAAAAAAACAGACCAAAACAGAAGAAACAAAGAAGGAGGAGGAAGGTAGTTTTAATATATAGTTAACAAGCTCATCCCCACCTCCCACCCAACACGCACACAAAGAAACATTTAAACTTCTGGTAATTCGTTTAACCTCAGACCCAGTGCTCCATTGATCCCCTAGTGAATTAAGATTGCATAAGATTATTATGCAACACATTATTCTAGCACTGAGTGAATGGTTAATAAATATGAGTCATGATTGATTTGTTAATTGTCATTAAGGTATACTCATAAAAGATACAGATAAATTTGAATGAATAACATGAATCATGATTTTTTTTTTTTTTTTGCAAAGATAGAACTTTATTATTTCCATATATAGGCTGGTTCCTGTCCAAGACAATCTATAATTCTAGGGCATACTAACTTTTTTTTTTAGATTACAAAATATACTTTATTTATTTATTTATTTTAAAAAAAACTAAATTAAAAAGAGAGAGAGAAAGAGGAGATTCACCTCCCCAAGGTAGGGGAGGGAGCCAAAGCTTAAAAATATATGGCCTGGCCACAGCTCAAAGAACACATGGCCACACCAAAGCTTAGCAAGGCAACTGCCAAATCATGGTTTTTTTCAGTCCAAGACCATATGTACCTCACCAAAAAATGTTGCATAGACACAGTGATCACTGTCATAGATGTGTGATTAGATTGACCAAACTGTATTAATGATGCCTTTTGTAAGGTTACCCTCCAGTGAGATTGATCTTGATGTGGCCACATGGGCCCATTCTGGCCTGTGAAATAAAAGTGGACACCTCTGGGTAGAGCTCCCAGGAAGTCTTTCTGGAAGAGAGAAGCTTGGCAGGCTTGCCTCTTTTGCCCTTCACCATTTTTTATTCTTGCCAGGAGTATATAAATAACTACAACAGTCATTTTGCAACTTGTGATGCTGGAGGAGCTATAAAAGCACACAAACACTACAAAAAATTTCCTGGTTCCTAACAGCATCATGAGGCTTGTACACCAGCTTTGGTATACTTGCTGCCAGACTTATTAAGTGAGAGAAATAAGTCTATACATGTTAGTTGGTTTTCTGTTGTTTGCAATAAAATGCGTTCCTGACAAGTAAAAGGAGAAATTGGGACTCTGAGAAATATTTTTACAAGAGTGCATGTTATAGGAAAAGCAAGGTCAATAAAAATGTAAGAAAAAGTAAAGCCGGGCTCTGTGGCTCAGCCTGTAATCCTGCTCCTTTGGGAGACTGAGGTGAGTGGATTGCCTGAGCCTGCGGGTTCGAGACCCGCCTGGGCAGCAAGACCTCATCTCTACAATAAATCAAAA
>NW_007249905.1:1066296-1079162 GCF_000164805.1 Carlito syrichta | reverse complement strand
ACTCCAGTCTGGGCGACCGAGTGAGACTCCAACTCAAAAAAAAAAAAAAAAAAAGTAAGCATAGTCATAATATATTCAGAATTCAAATCTTTATTTTAAAATAGATATGCAGAAATAATGCTTCTTGTATATAATAGGTAGACCTTTGGTAATGCAGATGGAGGGTTTTATTGGATTTCCCATAACACAATGACGGTCCTAAAATATTGAGCAACAACATATAATAAACCCTCAATTTTTAATGGTTGCATTATCCAGATTTAACCCCAAATTACAACCTAGCTACTTGGAAATAGGATCAAAAGCAGACCATATTGAATATTGGTTTTTATTTGATTTAATTTTTTTTTAAAGGGTCTTAGGTACATAGTTACACCCTGCATGCTGAAAGAATAGCAAGTCATTCCTCAAAGAGTGCATGTTATAGGAACGGGAAAAGAAAGCTAATAAAAATATAAGTAAAAGTAGGCATAGTCATAAAATAATCCCAAAGACCACGGGACCCTGGAGCACAGAACCATTAGAATGTATTGATTTAGTTAGCAAACATGACTGATAACCATTATATATATATAAAGTACTTTTTCAGTGCTGAAAAAGAGAATATAGGGATGATTAATTTATGGTAACTGTATATAAAATAAGTCTCAGTCCAGTATGAGAGCCAGGCATTTACAGAAATCTCACACGGCTGTGACCTGAGGGAAAGAGGTTACTGAATGAAGTGAAGGGATCATTTTCCAAGCACCGTTAACGAATTGTTCACTCGCTTTAGGAGTGGTGACCAAAGGCTGTAAAACATCTGGCCAGGAGCAATAGTGCAGCTTCTCAATCCCCAAATCACTGACACCTAGAAAGGATCTTTCCCAGATATGCCTCCTTCTCAAACCCCACCCCATCCACACTATGTAAGGAGAACTGTTTGGCGGAATAGGAGGCAAGGATTGGACTTTAAGGCCTTAAAAGTGTCTTCTAATTCTCTCATCATGTCAGAGCTCTCTCTAAATTAAAAAGGGGCAAATGATGACTCCACCTGCCAACTCTACTTACAGGCGCAAGTCTCCATAGGGATAATTTTCTCTCCTCTTTCCCCACCTAGAAGAGTCGTTTTGAACATATGGTCACTTCCTTCTCGCCTCTGCATACCTTTCAGTCTTTTCCTCTAAATTAATACCTTATCCTTTAAGTTTTTTTTTTTTAATGTTCTTCAGATCCACTGGTTGGTATGAAAACTGCCCCTCCCTGCAGCTTTCTGTGTGAAAGGCTACTCTTTCAACCCCCACATATTTGAGTCTCCAGACACAGAATATCCTATTTGGTAACCTTTTTTAGATCTTTAGTTTTCCGTCGGCAAGCAATTATTCGCACCCCCGCCTTTGAAGCTTGAGCCTTGCCACTTCGCCTACTTTTACCATTCTTTGTTGATACAGTTTGGATAATTTTCCATTTCAAATCTCATGTTGAAATGTGATTCTTCATGTTGAGAGGGGGGGCTTGTGGGAAGTGATCAGACCATGGGGCAGATGTCTTATGAATGACATGGTGAAGTTCTGGCAATAATAAATAAGTTCTTATTCTAGTTCATATGAGAGTTGGTTGTGTAAAGAGTCTGTCACCTTCTCCCTGTTGCACCTGCTCTCACCCTGTGACATACCTGCTACCCTTTTGCCTTCTGCCATGAATAAAGGTTTCCCGAGGCCTCACCAGAGGCCAAGACGATTCTACCACCATGAAGAACCATGAACTAAATAAACCTCTTTTCAGGTATTCCTTTAGAGCAATACAACATGAATGGATAGATTTATCAATTGTATCGCTCAGAATGGAGATGAAAATGGGCTCACAGCCTTCCTCTCTTCCATTATGGAAGTCTGAGAGCTTTAACGGAAGGGGTGGGGATGTTTCAGAATCTATGTGGATGTTTACCCACCATTCTAGAAACAAATTATTTGATCTGCTCTCCGCCTACAGTTCTGACCTTTACATAGCAACTCACTCTAATGGACAGTGTCAAATCCCAGATATATCAACATCCAAAAACTGAAGCCCCAACATGTCATTTTCTGATTATGCTCCCTAATCCTTATATTTTTTAATGCCATGGTCCATCTAAACCTGTTTTTCAGTCCCATTAATCTTTATGTTTTCTTGAATACTACCATTTTGTCATGTTTACTAATCCTTTTGACTCCACTGGTGTTCCAGTGCAGCAGTGATGCATACCTGACCTCAAATACTTCATACAAAGTAGCAAAATATTGCCTTCATATAAACAAAAATCAACTGTAAAAAGTAATATTTTTCAATATTCTTAACCAGTGAGTCTAATTTCACTTGTACGGTTATATCAAAATACCACAGACTGGGAAGGTTGTAAGCAACAGAAATTTACTTCTCACAGTTCTGGAAGTCCGAAATCAAGGTACCAACAGATTTAGCCTCTAGTAGGGGCCCTTTCATAGATGGTGTCTTCTCGCTGAGTCCTCACATGGTGGAAGAAGCAAGGCCCTCCTCTGTGGCCTCTTCTACAAGGGCATCAATTCTTTTCATGAAAGATCTGCCCTCATGATTTAATCACATCCCAAAAGCCTCACTTCCTGATACTATCACTTTGATGATTAAGTTGTAACGTACAAATTTTGAGTGGGCACATTAGACCATAATGCAGAGTTAGTCCCTACTTCTTTTTTTCTTTCTTTTTCTTTTTTTCTTTTTTTTTTGAGTTGGAGTCTCACTCTGTCACCCAGGCTGGAGTGCAGTGGCATGCTCACGGTCACCGTAGCCTCAACCTGCTGGCCTTAGGCAATCCTTCTACCTCAGCCTTCCAAGTAGCTGGAACCACAGCCATGTGCCATCACGCCCAGCTGATTTTTTGATTTATTGTAGAGATGAGGTCTCGCTAAGTTGTCCAGACTGGTCTTGAACCCCTGGACTCAAGAAATCCTCTCGCTTCCACCTCCCAAAGTGCTGGGATTATGGGCATGAGCCACCACACCCAGCTAGTCCCAACACCTTTGTTCTTAGAGGAGTAACTTGCCTTCTACTCTTAGAAAATTCTAAGTAATCAGTATCTGACTCTTTTATTTAACCAACTGCAAATTTATCTGCATGCACCCTATTTTACCACATTCTTTCTCAAGGAAAAAAATCCCTCTGCTTATCTAACACTAATTAATTCAGTGGTATCTGGGTCAGAGCTTCTCAAAGTTTAATGTGCTTATAAAGTACCTGAGGATCATGTTTAATGCAGATTCTGATTCAGTAGGTCTGGAATAAAGCCACAGATTTTTTTTAAAAATTCCCTATAGTGTTCACTCTCCTTGTCCACCAACTATCTTAACTCAGTCATAAATGCAATGTTTAAGCTTTTTTTTCCCTCCCCATTGGAGAAAGTATCTCACGGAGGCAACAGTTCCTGGAACCTAGGAAAGTGAAACTCTGTCCCTAATTCTAGTCTCCCAAGCCATGATAACTGGAAAATGCTCATAATTTTTTACCGCCTAGTGATTGCTCGAAAATAAAATGCTTATGATTATTTCTCTGTTTACAATTTTCCTGTAATATCATACAGAAAGAAAATCTCGATCACTCCCTCTTTCATAACCTATTCTGTAGCGATCTTGCTAATTTCACTTCTCCTTTATGTATTCAGTGCTCTTTCTAGGCAAAATTGGCAGGCTTTTCTTCCTCTCTCCCTCCGTCTCTCCATCCCTCTCTTTCTTCATATTCTATGTTCTATCTACAGGCACTTGCTTCTGACTAGGAAAACCACTTCTCCCCAGTCAGCATAATTTCCATTCACCTTAAAAGCTTCTTCCATTTCCTTCATGAAAACATGGTAAGTACATGTAAGTGCTTATATATTAATCTTACCATAGTAGGTGCACAATTCAGATGCACAACTCACTGTGTTTTAGTATCTATTTATCATCTTGTGTGTCTCAGTATAGACAGTGGACTCTTGAGAGTAGAATCTTTGTCTTCAATCTGTGTGTACTCAATACCTGGCATAAATAGACATTTAACACATATATGTTTAATAATTGAATAATTGAATGAACAAAATAGATGTATACTTTAGATACATATTTTATTAAAAACGCACATACATAAAAGTGACATAATAATTTCATCCCACATCCTCTATCTACTTCTGATTGTCTGACTATAATCTGTCCTTCTGCCTCTGAATCATCAATAAAGCAAAGGAGTGAACAACAATTTGACTTAAAAGGAGATATATTAATTATGATATATGATATTTACAGTCAATGCCAAGGCATGCAATTCATGATGTTAAATATGCAATATTGACCTGCAAAATATAAATGAATAGGACACATTTGCTCACTTAAAAAATTACATGACTAAAAGAGCTCAAGAATTTTATTAGTTCTGCCCTACTTTGGTAACCTAAATAATTTTTGGAAGTGCCCAAAGTCTCAGGGAGATTCAATTTAAAGTTAAAAATTCGCTATATAAGTTCTCTGAAGACTAAAATAGTGTTTTCAAATGAGGCTAAATGAGTGGTAGAGAAAGTATTATGACATCCTCTTCACTGCTCTTATGTGACCACTGATTAGGCAGATCAGATTGTTAGGTAAGGTGTTAACACAAAAAAGGGAGTCATCAGAATGTACTATAAATATGCTTCAAATTAAATATATTTGGTTCATCAATTTACTATAGTTTTGGATTATAGTCATTGGCCGTACAAAAGAATGAAGTGCTATTACAAGCTGCAACATGGATGGATCTTGAAAGAAGCCAGACACAAAAGAACACATAATGTATAATTACTTTCATACAAAATGTCTAAAAGAGGCAACAGGTGTAATGTAGATTAATGGCTAACTAAAGACTAGGGAAAGGGGAGAACAGAGGAGTGATTATTAATCATCCTTTCAAGGGATGAACATATTCTGGAATTAAATAATAAGGGTGTGATTGCACGACATTGTGCAATATACAAAAATGAATGTACTTAAGTAAATATAAATGAATGCCACTGAACTGTGCACTTTAAAATGGTCAATGCTATGGTGTGTGAATAAAAGTTCAATTTATTTAATCCCAAAGTAAATGTAATAAATAAAAAATGTATAACCTGAGATCACAAATGGGAGTCACCGACCATATTGGAGAGGTCTAGGAAAATGTCCACAGATGTATAAGCTAAGATTAAGAGGTATCAGGGCTATCAATGCAACTGTGTGTGTGTGAGAGAGAGAGAGAGAGAGAGAGAGAGAGATTGAGAAGAAACCAGGGAAGCCATTACATACATTATGGCAGAAGGGGACCCTTGGAAAAGACTACAGGAAAGATGAGTAGACACAAAGTTATGCAAGGACTTTATAAAGCAAATTCTTCTAGTCACTTACAGGAGACATGAAAAGGTATTAAGTAGATGGGTGACTTCATTAGATTTGGGAAAGGGTAATTCTCATGAAAAGAATACAGAATCACAATTGCTTAAGGGAATACAAGTGATTTTTGGTTACATGAATGTATTGTATAGCTGTGAAGAAGTTTATGCTTTAAGTGTACCCTCCACCCCTACCTGAGCATATTGTACCCAATAGGTGATTTTTTTTCACTCCTTCCCCCACCGACCGTCCCCTTTCTGAGTCTATTATGCCATTCTATATGCCTTTACAGATCCTTAGTTTTTAGCACCCACTTAAAAGTGAAAACATGCAGCATGTGATTTTCCATTCCTGTGTTACTTCACTTGATATTTTCCAATTTCATCTAAGTTGCAAATGCAAATGCAAATATTCTATTGTTGTTCCTAGGAAAATCGTACTGAATGTCCCTCATTTATTTTTTCCTTGAAAATATATATTTGCTGTAACTTTGAGTACTTCTTGTAATAAATTTTTATAAATGTAAATACAAATAAAACATGTCACTTAAAGAAAAGGAACTGCCAAAATTCAGGTGGGAGAGCGCCCGCCGCCACTTGTACTAGGGAAATGGCAATGTTGCTTGAGAAAATACTTCTATGAGTATTAAGATGGAAAAGTCAAATGAATGCTAATTAATTGAGAAAATTTCAATGTTTATGTCAGGTAGAAAAACTATGTATTCTATTTCCAGACTTCAGAATTAATCATTATTTCAAAAAGAATCTTATAATGGTCTCTATATTTAACTTAATTATGAAAAGATCATGCATATTTCTTTTTTTCCCACCTCCTACAATCCAACAAGTCTTTAAAACTCCTGAATTTCAGTTTTAAATGCTTAAAATGTCACTACCAAAAGGGAAAATAAGTTATTTTCTTAAGCAAAATTAAGGAAATACATATGTATATAGTGACATACTGATAAATGTTTCAGTAATTTTATTTAAATCAATAATGCAAGCAAACCCAATATATGTCAACAATTAATTCAACTGATGATAAAAATAATCCTTTTATAGTGTAGTTTTTAAAAATTACATAATAAATTGCTTACAAAGAGAAAAAGTTTGTATCAATTGACCATGAAATAGTGCTAATTAATTTGAAGTCTTATATATGTATGGGCTGAATTGTTTACTCTCAAATCTCATATTTTGAAGCTTGTAATATACAGTACCTCAGAATGTGACTGTATTTGAAGATAAGGTCATTAAATTTGTAATTAAGTTATGAAACCATTAGGGTGAGACCTAGTTCAGTATGACTAGTCTTATAAGAAGTAGCAATTGAGAAAACCAGGCATGATGACAATAATTCCTATAATTCCAGCACCTTGGGAGGCTGAGGCAGTAGAATTACTTGAGGTCAGGATTTTGATTCCAGCCTGGGCAACATAACAAGACTACAACTTTACACATACACAAAATTAGCTGGGCATGGTGGTGTATGCCTGTAGTTTCAGCTGCTTGGGAGGCAGAGATGGGAGGATAGCTGGAGCCCAGGAGTTCAAGGCTGCAATGAGCTGTGATTGTACCCCTGTACTTTAGCCAGGAAAAAAAATAAAGAAGTAGAATTTGGAAAGCCACATGAATACTTCACTGTGTATTTACCAAAAAAATTATATTATTTTATTTAGCAATTATTGTTGATAAAAAACTGTTAGCTATTCTACAGATCTTGCTTATATTTGCCCAAATAATACTCTTTGAAACAAAAAATATGTTAAAATGACAGACATAAAACATACCCATATGTACTGTACATAATTGTGTATATGTATATAAATAAATATTTTGGATTTGTCCCATTATTAATGATATTAACTTTGCTCACTTGGCAAAGGTGATATTTGCCACATTTCTCCAGTGTGAAGTTAAAGGTTTTCCATTTTTAATTAACAAGTATTTGGATGGAAGATACTTTAAGACTGTGCGGATATGCCATACCTTAGCTCACCTAATCAATTATTACCATATGTTTGTTAAATAGTGATTGTCCTAACTTCATCATCATTTGTTCTCATTCAATGTTTGGCATTCTACTATCAAAAAGAGTTACAGTTCTTCTTTATTTGTGTGTAGCAGTATGAGCTGATGAATTCCCATTTAATTCAGTTGGTAGTAATCCATTACTATCACAATACAGTTTAAGTTCAAATTCTCCCAGATTCAGGTACCAGGGACCACCTAAATGTTTTCATGTGATAAACCTTTTCACATTGACTCATCATTCTTAGGGCACTTAATTTCGGGTTCAGAAAAATGCCAGGCCTAACTTGTACATTCCCTCCTTTAGACATGAAAGCAGTGATTTTACTTGTTTATTATTTATTTTTATTTTTGGAAACCTAGTTCCTTATAGCAGAGAAATGGCAGGGCCTGCTCTGATGATATTCCTCCCCAGGCGTTAGGGGCCAAAACCACAGATAAAAGAGGATAGACTGTACTCCACAGGTGCAGAAATGCAACACAAATTCAGACTGAGGAAACACCCCAGGTTCTTGTCAGATGCACACCAGGTTTGAGTCGCAAGCTCAAGTCACTTGTTAAACACCTGGTTGATGTTCAAGGGATAAGGGATGGTGTTTTCCAGACATAGAGGAAATTGTTAAATTTGAGTGAAGGAGGTCTGATATGGGGAGTTACACCCTCTTTGAGAAGGTAAGAAATTATTGGAAGAATTAACTCACAACTAAAATAGAATTTTGACACTTAATTCTCTAGGAATTAAATTGAAGAATTTTAGCCGGACTAGGTGGCTCAGCCTGTAATCCTGCGCCTTTGGGAGGCTGAGGTGAGTGGATTGCCTGAGCCCGCAGGTTCAAGACCCGCCTGGGCAGCGAGACCTCATCTCTACAATAAATCAAAAAATCAGCCGGGCGTGGTAGCACATGCCTGTAATTCCAGCTACTTGGAAGGCTGAGGCAGAAGGATCGCCGGAGCCCAGAAGGTCGACGCTGCAGTGGCTGGAAGCGGCCACTGCGCTCCAGTCTGGGCGACAGAGTGAGACTCCAACTCAAAATAAATAAATAAATAAATAAATTGAAGAATTTTAACAGTATTGTTTTTAATATTCCTCTCATACAGCACTCAAGGAGAGACTTGGTGGAAGATTTTGTGAGGATTTTTTTTTTTCTTACAAGGCACATGGCAAAAATCAGGGAGAGTCTAGGCTAAAAATGTTGCTTTTGTGAACAAGGATTTTTTTCTTACAAGGCCATGTGAAAGGGAAGAACATTGTATACTTTTAACATACGATTCCTTGGTTGCAATTCTGTAATTTGGGAAGCTAAAATATAGTCAGATTGTAAATGGTCTTGTTACCTACCCACGGCAAAATGTTGATCAAAGATGGTTATGGCTCAAAAATCTCAAAACATTGAGCGATATAAAGAGAAATTCATAAATAGCTAGGTAAGTAGACAGCCATACAAATTATTATTTCCTAAAAGCATCAGGACAATATACTTAGAATAATGACCCCAATGTGATATCTTTTAAATGTAAATTAGAGTTCTATGTCAGTGTTCCTTGTTTCCTTTCTATCTGCATGCGTGTTATGATTACATGCCCCAGATGACAGAAAGGAGGTGAGCAGAGCTGTGAACAGCATGGCTTTCAGTACAAGTAGATTATCATAAGAGCAGTGGTGACTCTATAACTAAGATCTCTCTGAGACTGTGGACAAAAAAATGGCAAGGCCTTACTCCATCATCTGCCTCATTATAGGCTGCTAGTTGATGAGCACCAAGGCTAGCTGAGACAAAACAGATTGCCAGGATCAAGACTTCACACATTAAAACGTGCCAGCCAGATCACTGTGTCAGAGTGGATCCAGTGCAAATATAGCTAACAGGCTGAGGGTGGTGGATGAGGGAGTAAGATCTAGGCACCGAGGGAAGTCGTAGCTGTTCAACCATTTTTATTAGTAACAAATCCAGAAAGAAGGAGATAGCACACTCATATTGGGATAGTATAGTGGAGAAAATATGGATGGAAGTGTGAATAGAATGCTACGCATTTTAAAGAACACTGCAACGCCCGCAGCATGACACAGAGAACAACTGCCTCTTCTAGATATGAAAAGATAAGGGAAGAAAATAAGTTCCAGGAGTTGGAAGGAGAGAGTATTGTGAAGAGCCTCACCTTTAGAGAAGCTCAGAATAACCTCCGGGAATGTAGCCCAACTGAAATACCTCTGTAAGGAGGGAGCCAGGAGGATCTAGACTTTAGACTCCTTTATGCAGTTTTCCTGATTTCCGGGGACTGGCAAGGAGGTCTGTTGAGGTGGTCTAGACAGAGCAAACACCCCAGCTCTCTAGCAGGGTGGGAAGGGTAGAGAGTCAACTCTGATGGAGAAAATGGGTAAATACCAGTAAAGCAGCTTATACCACCCATCAGGCATGTGGCAAAGTCAGGGAGAGTCTAGGTTAAAAAAATGTTGCTTTCGTGAACAAGGATTTTGTTAATATAATAACAACACTTTTCTAGTTATTAAAACTAAAGAAAATGTAGCCTTTTCTTTTTTTCCCTTTTCATAGAGTATATTCTAAAAATTATGAGATAACCTAGCCTTTTTCATAAACAGTTGTAGATGTCTACTATGAATTTATCTGTCATTTCGGCCAGGCTTTCCAATATTAAAAGGGCAAAGATGTAAGTTCATGCAATTATGTGAATTTATTTCGAAAAAGGTTGCTCTTACTATATGCATGCAGCCATTTTTGTCTTTGGAGAATAAGACAATGAGAGATAATGAATATGTATAAATGCTTTGAGATCTTTATTAATATTTATAAGGATGTATATTAATATAATAATCCAATGTCTAGCTATGTGAAACAATTATGCTTCTTTTTTATATGCTTGAAATTGCTTTTTAATGATACATTCCTGTGGATGGAAACAAAACTTTGTCTCCATATTTTTAATAACTAAAGCCAGAGTTCCTGCTGAGAATATTAACAAGCTATTGAGATTAATTTACCTTTTTTATTAAGAACATATATGCTATATTTTTCAAACAGAATAAAAAAATCTTAAAGTAAGATTGAACTTAATGCAAAATATGGCCATTGGAGATACAAAATAAAAACCATACAGTATAAGCAGAGAAAGTATATACTATCAGAGACCTGTGCTGTGCTTATTGTACGCTGAGTTTAGTTCTAAACTTGTGAAAATCTATATTTAAAATTTTAAGATATGGGCAACATGATATTTATACTCTGAAATACGTACATATGTGCCCATGTGCACACATGCACACACACTAGCTTAAGAAGAAAATAATGTTTGTTATAGACTTTTACTAAGGCAGAAAATTTACCTTATGTATTGTATCTATGGTCAACACTGCAGACAATATCTTCAGTTTTAATTTTCTAAGAGAATCAAAAGTTCCATTCAAATATGTAGTTAGACAAAGAATTTTTGTGAAGAGTAAATCAATGTATGTAAAAAACATTTTTGAACTGTCCCAAGCACATATCAAATATCCTATAATGTTAGGATATAATTAACAGTATGAAGATGAAAAGAATATTTTAAAACAATAGCTAAGTGAAAACATTTATGACTTGAGAAAATTTGTCTATTTGTTTGATTCCTAGAGCTATATCTTAGTACTGAGGTGGAATTTACAAACGTACAAAGAACAGATAGCTAATACATCTGTTAAATTCTTTTCTCTTTGAAATTGTGCAAGTCTTGAGCCAACCCTTGGCAGTTTTTAGATTTCAGTCAATTAGTGCTGAAATTCTTAAAGATGAACTATAATGCTAAATTCTCTGTTTTGGGTTGAAGTGAGACCCATATGCTTTAAATACTAAATGTGAGAAGGGAAAAGTTATCTCTGTGCTTAGAAATTATAAGAATTGTCCTTGAATCTCTTTCATGTGGAGTACTAATATATTACAAGTGGCATTAAAAGTCTGCTAAGTTAGCAAATTCAAGCCTGGAGTCTAAACTGTCTCGGAGAGATGTGGTTGAAATGCTTGAATTTCCCTGATGTGTCATAGAGGAGAGTCTAAAAACTCAGGGAGATGGAAATATTGAAATGGATATGTTTTGTGCACTCCTTGTTAGCCAACCCCCAATCATACCCACACAGTGTAGATATGATTCTGAAGGTGTTCTTTTCTGTTTCTATGGTTCTGAATGTGTTCTTTTCACCAGGGCATTAAGAAGGGCTTTAGTGGAGAAGATACAAGTATCCTTGAAATGCTCGGTGGAGACTGTCTTCTGTAGGATGGTGATAGTGGTGGAAAATTCTGAAATGGAGATGAATTCTCTGGCATCAGTGGAGTGATGGGATCCGCAAGTGTTAGATGCTAGAGGGATGGTGTTTTCAGAAACGATTACCTTAATAAGCCACAGGGATGAAGTCTAGAATGATTTAGTCTTTTACACTTATAATGCAGTTTGTGAATTTCTCCTTAATTATAATTTAAAGTTTATTTTTTAATTAGCCTCTTCAAAGATTTTAATTGTAGATACTGATAGTAGCCCATATGGTATCATATTTTAAGAACTTGAAAACTACTTCTTGGGCTACACATGTTCAACTTTTATAAATGTGCCATTTTTTAAAAAGTGTGTTCTCTGTTTTCAGATTTGTGTATGTGTGTGTAAATAATCAAAAACATATTTAACATTTTTATTCAAATTTTCTTTATCTGTTTATTTTTGGTTTAAAGAATCTTTATTTTTTTGGTTCAACTCGTGCCTTTTTATTATCAGTTCATCAGTTTTTCCTTGTTTTTTATCACTTTTACTGAAGATGACATGAATGATACTATTAAGTATGAAGAATTTTGAATGTCATATTTTCTTGTGAGTTTTTGTTTTATTTTGTTGTTTTCTTAAAATCAAAATTTTCCCTCTTTGTCCACTTGGACACTTTTCCCATATTAAGTTCTTTTCTGTATCTGTTAAGATTATTTTATTTTTAAAAGTTGATGATTTTTTAAATTTTTATTTATTTATTTTTTAATATTTTTTTATTTTAAAATTGTGGCATACAGTTAAGGGTTAGGTATACAAATATGCATTGTGCAGATACCCTTGTTGATGAGGTGTGCCCCCCATCCCCAGACAGATATTCGCTACCGTTAATCCCACCTTCCTTCCCCTCCCTGTCCCCCAATAGTTTCCTTTTCTTATAATATTCTGATAGTTGTTCAAGGTCCACTTATGAGGGAGAACATAGGATACTCAGATCTTTGTTTCTGTGAGAGATCACTCAGTATTATAAACTCTAATTCCATCCAGGTTCCTGCAAAATTCATGATTTTGTTCTTTTGTATGGCTATGTAATATTCCATTGTGTATATACACCACATTTTTTTTTAAGTCAGTCCTCATCTGATAGACAGCATGGTTGGTTCCATGATCTTGCTATTGTGAACAATGCTGCGATAAACATACGTGTACAGGTATCTTTTTTATAGAGTGATTT
>NW_007249905.1:1065702-1066057 GCF_000164805.1 Carlito syrichta | reverse complement strand
CACTCCCACCAAGAGTGTAGAAGTGTTCCCTTTTCACCACATCCTCTCCAGCATCTGTTACTTTTTGAGTTATTGATAATGACCATTCTGACTGGAGTTAGGTGTTATCTCAGTGTCGTTTTAATTTGCATCTCCTTGATGACTAGTGAGCTTGAACATTTCTTCATGTATATGTTGGCTGCTCGTATGTCTTCTTTTGAGATCTTTTGCCCACTTTGTAATGGAGTTGTTTGTTTTTTTCTTTTCAGCACATTTGAGTTCCTTGTAGATTCTAGATGTTAGGACTTTGTCAGACACAGAGTTGGCAAATACTTTTTCCCAGTCTGTGGGCTGTCTCCCTGCTCTCTTGATGGTT